>NC_080178.1:72488515-72774181 GCF_950295315.1 Erinaceus europaeus | reverse complement strand
GGTCTCTTTCACATCTATGACACCTAAGCTAGGATGGTTTTTATGTGTGATCAGGACTCATTAGTAATGAGTATAAAAGAAGGCTGGGTGGTGGTGCACCTGGTTAAGCACACACATTATGATGTGAGAGTACCCTCACCCCACCTTTGGGTGAAGCTTCATGAGCCACAAAACAGCAGGTGTCTCTGTCTTTCTCCCTTATTATCTCTCCCTCCCCTCTCAGTTTCTCTCTGTCCTACCAAATAAAGAAATTAAAATGGGGGTAGGGATGGTGGGTTAGTGGCACAGGTACTGAGTTCCAGCAATAATCCTAATAATCAATGACTTTGAGCACTTTCATATATATATATATGTCTGATGGCCCTCTAGATCTCTTTCTGAGTAAAGATTCTGTTCACATCCTTGCCCTATTTTCTAATGGGGTTGTATGGGGGGGGTATTTGTTTTTGTTTTGGCTTGGGTTTGCCAAGATTAATAAGCTCTTTATTTATTTTGGTTGCTAGTCCTTTACCTGATGGTGACTTTCTGTTTGGTGATTGTTCCCTTTGCTGTGCAGAAGATTTTTGGTTTCTTGTAGTCAGTCACATAGGTTTGTTTTCATTTTCTTTGCTGTTGGATTTGAGTTTTTGAAGACATTTCTGAAGGGTAGATCAGGAAGTGTTCTTTCAATGTTTTCAGCTATGTATTTGATAGTTTCAGTTTTTCTTTTTTAAATAAAATTTAATAATTATCGACAAGATTGTGGGATAAGAGAGGTGCAATTCCATACAATTCCCACTACCAGAGTTTCATATCCCATCCCATCCGTTGGAAGCTTCCCTATTCTTTATCCATTTCTAGCCTTGTGAGAGTTCTCCAAACTGCTCTCCACAGGGATTGGGCCAATTTACATTCCCACCAGAAGTGCAGGAGGGTTCCTTTGACCCCACAACCTCTCCAGTGTTTGTTGTTGTTGTATCTCATTGTTGTCTTTATTTGCATTTATGTGCCGATCAATAAGTTGGAGCAATTTTGTATGTCTGTTGGCCTCTTGTATCTCTTATGTATTGAATATTCTGTTCATATCCTCTCCCCACTTTCGAATTATGTCATTTGTTTTTTTATTGCCAAGTTTGGTGAGCTCTTTGTGTATTTTGGTTATTAGCCTTTTGTCTGATATATGGCATGTAAAGATCTTCTCCCATTCCCACTCAGATCAGGTACTAGACAGGGCTGCCCACTATCACCATTACTCTTCAACATAGTGTTGGAAGTTCTTGCCATAGCAATCAGGAAAGAATCAAAGGAATGGTGATGGGAAGGGAATAAGTCAAACTCTCACTATTTGAAGATGATATGATAGTATACATAGATAAACATAAAGAATCCAGCAGAAATCTTCTGGAAATCATTAGGCAATATAGTAATGTGTCATACTACAAAATTAATATTAAAAATCAGTGGCATTCCTTTACCCAAGCACTAAGTCAGAAGAAAATATCCAGAAATTACTCCCATTTACTATAGCAGCAAAATCAATAAAATATCTAGGGATAAACGTAACCAAAGAAGTGAAAGACTCGCATACTGAAAAATATGAGTCATTATTCAAATAAATAGAAAGTAATACAGAGAAGTGGAAAGATGTCTCATGCTCATGGATTGGAAGAATTAATATCATCAAAATGAATATTCTACAGTACCCATCAAGGTCCCACCAATTTCCTTTAAGGAAATAGCACAAAAATTACAAACATTTATCTGGAACTAGAAAACACCTAGAATTGCCAAAACAATCTTGAGAAAAAAAAAAAAAAAACAGAAATGGAGACATCACACTCCCAGATCTCAAACTATATTATAAGGCCATTGTAATCAAAACAGCCTGGTACTGGGACAAAAATAGATACAGAGATCAGTGGAACAGAATTGAAAGCCCAGAACTAAACCCCCACAACTATATACATCTAATTTTTTATAAGGGAGCCAAAGATATTAAATGGAGAAAGGAGTGTCTCTTCAATAAATGGTGCTGGGAAAATTGGGTTGAAATGTGCAGGAGCTCACCAGAAACAAAAAAAGTCAACTCCACATGGATCAAAGACCTGAATGTTAGACCAGAAATTATCAGATACTTAGAGGAAAATATTGGTGGAGTTCTTTCCCATCTAAATCTCAAGGGCATCTTTGATGATATAAACCCAATTGCAAGGAAGACTAAAACAAAAGTAAACCAATGGGACTTCATCAAATTGAAAAGCTTCTGCAGTTTCAGGTTTTCATGTCCATGTCTTGATCCCCATGGAGTTGTCTTTTGTGCAGGATGATACATGGTGGTCCAGTTTCATTTGTAGTGTAATTTGAGGTCAGGAAATATAATACCTCCAGTCTTGCTCTTTTTTTTTTTTTCTCAAAATGGCTTTGTTAGCATAGGTATTTCTGGTTCCAAATAAACTTCTGTAGCCTTTGTTCTGTTCCTTTAAAGAAGTATGGTGGTGGCTTGAGAGGAATGGCATTAAATCTAGGTATTGTGGCCACTTGGATGATGTTAACTCTTCCATTTCCATGAATGTGAAGCCCAGGTCTTTCTAATTCCATAGCTTATTCACCTTGGACTCGCATCATCATTCTAAGCTGTGTGCTTTGCCAAGTCACTTAAATGCTCTGAGCTTTGTTTTCTTCATAAGCTATCCAAAGAACACAATAAAGATAACTACCTTTTAGAATTATCGTGATGAGTAAATAAAGAAAAATGCCCAAGACAGCACCTTAAAACCTATAAAGCAGGGAGTTGGATGGTAGCACAGCAGGTTAAGCGCATGTGGTGCCAAGCGCAAGGACGGGCCTAAGGATCCTGGTTTGAGCCCCCGGTTCCCCACCTGCAGGGGAGTTGCTTCACAGGCGGTGAAGCAGGTCTGTAGGTGTCTATCTTTCTCTCCCCTTCTCTGTCTTCCCCTCCTCTCTCCATTTCTCTCTGTTTTACCCAACAATGACAACAATAATAACTACAATAATAAAAAACAAGGGCGACAAAAAGGGAAAATAAATATAATTTTTTTAAAAACCTATAAAGCATTGTAAGAACATCACAAGTGCATTCCCTCTCTCTTTCTCTCTCTCTCTCTCATGCACACAGACATGTATACACATATTTTTTTACCACCAGTACTATTATTCTGGCTTAGTTCCTGCATGTACTCCACAGCTATAAGCAGCATTTTATTTTATTTCATTTTAGATAGAAGTGACAGACAGAGGGAGATAGAAAGACAGTGAGAGGGGCTGGGTGGTGGTGCATCTGGTTGAGTGCACATGTTACAGTGCACAAGGACCCAGGTTCAAGCCCCCAGTCCCCACCTGCAGGGGGAAAGCTTCACAAGTGGTGAAGCAGGGCTGTCTCCCTATCTCGCCCTTCCTCTCAATTTCTGGCTTTCTCTATCCAAAAAATAAATAAATATGTAAAAAAATTTTTAAAAAGAAAGACAGTGAGTGGCACTTTAGCATTACTGTACTGCTCATAAAGTCACACCCCCCAACCCCCACAGGCAATTCCATGTGGCGACTAAGGCCTGGAATACTCTTTCCTGTGCTTGGTAACATGTGTACTCTCCTTTGGGGTAGAGATGTAGAGCTCACTCATTCTGAAATTGCCCACTGCTGGTCTAATCTTACCTTCCTTGGCACTGGCATCGCTGCAGATAGGTGACAGCACCAACACAGTATTTAAGCCACAGGAAGCATCCATTTCCAAATCTTTGGGCAGCAGTCATTGATTGACAAGAATATTGATTAAAACCCACTCCTATCTGTTTAGAAGTAAATTCTCAAGAACTATTTTTTATGAAAGGTGAATATGGAAAAGAGAAAACTGCTTTTTTTTAAATTTTCCCTTTTGTTGCCCTTGTTTTATTGTTGTTGTAGTTACTATTATTGTTATGTCGCCGTTGTTAGATAGGACAGAGAGAAATGTAGAGAGGAGTGAAAGACAGAGGGAGAGAAAAAGATAGACACCTGTAGACCTGCTTCACCGCTTATGAAGTGACTCCCTTGCAGGTGGGAAGCCACGGGCTCGAACCGGGATCCTTACTCTGGTCCTTGCACTTTGTGCCACCTGCATTTAACCCACTGCGCTACCACCTGACTCCCAGAAAACTGCTTTTTTTCATTGTCTCTGGAATTGTTCCTTTCCCAGAACCCATGCTCTTTTTGTTGTTGCTGTTGTTGTACTTTCTTTTCTGCTGATACTTCCATACCCTGTTCTTAGTAACCCTGAGCCCTCTCTCCTTTGGAGAGTGTACAGCCTGCTCCACTCTTGCCCTCTCCATTACTGTACCTGGACTGGCCATTTTCTCATTCTGAAATAGCCTCTCCCTCAGCCATTCTCCTCATGTGCCTCCCCTGCTCTAGTTCAGAGAACAGAAGCTGTGCTTTTATTAAATTTGATCCTCATCAAAATTGCATTTGGTTCTTTTCCAAGTTATGACTTCCTAATTAGCTCTTTGTGGAGCTGTTTTTCATTGCTTCACTCAGAACCAATGTTGAAATGTTTTCCATTTTCTTGATGGTTTGGTCTCCTCTGGTTCCTCCCACACACACTTTAAAAAGTGATCAAGGATGTGCCTTGTGAGACATATGAAAACTAATCAGAGATTTAGGGAAAAACCCTGAACTTTCCAGGTTATCAGCTACATAGACATCTGCTTGCTGCCTGCAGAACAGGCTCTTCTTGGACTGGGTGTGGCTGGTTGTGAGGGCTTTGGAGTCAGACTTCCTGGGTTCAAACCTTGGCCCTGCTCTCAGACACTCTAATAGGATTCTCTTAGCATTGGCATCTTCATCTGTGTGATAAGAAAGGCAAGTATGTATTTCAGAGTCTGCTGTGAGGCTGAACAGTGGTCAGAGCTGTAAAGGCCATGCTCTGGAGAATGTTCTCAATAATGGGAACAGCCATACATTCTGATCATGAAACAAGGCCCTGTGAGAGAGCATGAGGGGATAGAAAACCTTAAAACACTGTGCAAATATAGTAAGGTCTTTTGACTACTTTTAAGATTAGTTTGCTATATGATCCTGCTCTGGGTAAGTCACTTTACCTTTCTGGATACCTGAGCTGCATTATGGATTATAAATTCAGGTGCTTTCATGAGCCAGATTACACTAGAATGAATAATAAGGACCCCAATAGAAGTAGAAATGTTATGTTTGTATCTGTATTATGGTTTGTTGTTTAATTGAGCTGGGGGAAAAGTTCCAGGGTTAAATAACTTTGGGAAACTTGAGATTAAACAAAATTCTGCAGTTATCCTCATGTAGAACTCCTCAGAACCCTTAAAATACCCACGTACACAGTGAAGTTCTCCAGGAAGGAAAGGTGGTATGTGCATTGGTTCCCAAACTTCTCACAGACCTCCTCTCCCAGTAAGGTTGGAGTTCTGCTGAGTGCACCTGGCAAGTTCTTGGGCGGATGAGCTCATCTTCCTTTGCAGTGTGGAAATTTAACCAGTCTTCATTTTTGCTTGGATCTCTGATCAGAAGATTTTCTGCTAGGCAATGAAAGACATAGAGTATGTTCTTCCTCTTTGTTGATTTTCACCCAGATCAGAACTAATTCAACCTTTATGACCACAGGGCTTCATGTGGCCAGCTTTTAGCAGCTGCTCCTAACCAAGCTTTCACTCCAGACAGTAATGAACAGTGTTGGGGACAGTCTGTTATTGGGGCAAACCAAGCATTATCTGGACCTCTTATTTGCTGGACACAGTTCTGGTATTACAGGGAGGAAGGTGAGGAGCCGAGGCCTTCAAGATAGCTTTGCTCTCATACTTTGCTTTCACTTCCCCTTGGTCCAGAGGGGAGGTAAATCAAGATCAGCTCCTGCTACCAGGAGTCCATACACCACTTCATCTTCACCACCTCTTCAATTTACATATTTTTGAGAGAGTCCCATAGATCTATTTTGTTGTCATAAATCCCAAATTCCACAACCTCTGTATTTCTACTTTAAAAAAAAAATCACTGTCTTTATTTATTGGATAGAAACAGCCAAAAATTGAGAGGGTAGGGGAGATAGAGAAGAAGAGAGAAGAGATACCTGCAGCAGTGCTTCACCACTCACAAAACTTTCCAGGTGGGGATCAGGTGCTCAAACTTGTGTCCTTGTGCATGGTAACATGTGTGCTCAACCAGCTGCATCACTACCCAGCCCCTTCAACTTTTTTTTACCTCTAGGTCATGGAGTTCCTTGAGTGGGCACTCTCTTTTAAAACCCCTTTAGTTTCAGAGAAGCCAAGCAATTTAGACTAGGTCTCACAGTCTGTAAATTGTTCCATCAGCTTTTGAACCAAGTGCTGCATAACCAGGAGCCTTCTCCACTGCCCCAGTATGTCTCTCCTGGGGGACATAGAGGGGACATCCTGGAGATGTACCCAGAGGTCTCTGATGTGTTTCCACTACTATTTCCTCCCCTCTTGCTCTCAGCCAGGGACAGGGGACTCAGTCCAGAGATGCAGGTATCACACCTCCATATATGACTTCATATAACCTTTCATTTAAAATCTAGCCATCTCCAGAGAGTGATAATATTATGATCATTTAACAGCTATCTTGTGATAACTAGTAAAAGCAAAATCCATCATAACTACTGTTTATGGCACTCGGGTGAGGTGAGATGCCAAACCTTACTTATATTGTGTCATCTAACTGTCCAGTATTCCTTTAGAGGAAATACAGTGCCTCTTCGTGGGGAAAGCTACAGTAATAGCAAGAAAATTATGCCCAAACCCCAGCCCTCTGGGGACAGATGTCCTCTTGGGTTGTGGCAAGACCTGCTGACAATCAGAGTGTCTCTGGGGCCTCATCTCTAGGGGTCTGATCAAAAACTTCACAACAACTGCACTCTTTGAGACATAAGCTAAGTCTTCACTTAACCTTGCTAAATCTTTTTTCTTTTTCATTCTTAAGTTTTGCTGGCCTTGAAGCTTGGTTAATGCCTGATCACTAACTAAATCAGCTACAGTATGGAATTGTAGAGTGTATGTCTAGGGGTTAGGCCTGCCCAAAGCTGGCTGATTTAGTTACTCTCAGAATCCAATGAGGAAAGGACAATATAGACTGGTGCTTCATTTCCAAAGAGGAAATTGGAAACTCAGTGTTGGTGGGATATCACTGAGCTTCAAAGCACTGGTTCTGGCTTCAGCATATGTCTCCTGATCTGCTTTGCTTTGAGCCTACAAGACAGAACTCTTTCATAACCAAGCTGACATTCAAAGTCAATCACATGCCTTCGTATTGTGATTGGGGTCTACTAGAGGAGTTGCTAACCACCCTCTTACTCCTTGGCCATCACTCTAACCCTGTGAATTTACCCTGGGTTCCTTGAATTTACATCAGATCCTCTTAAAATGCCTAACCTGCCTGAGGAAAGCACTGACTACACTCACAACAAAACCTTAAGTAACTGAACATCTGGCCCCATCAGAAAGTAACACTGGACAGCTACGTTTAGCTGCTGTGAGAACTGGCAGGAAGCCAAAAGATATACAGAGGCTTAGCATCAGGGCACATCAAGTTTTCAAAACATGGAGCTCCCATATTTTCTTATTTCTCTTATGGATAAACCAAAGCCAGCAGAATTGACTCTTTCAGGAGCCCCTGGTTGTCAAAGAGAACTTTGCCCAGCTCTCTAAAACTTGTCCCGTCTTTCCCCTCATAGTCACTCCCCATAATGTAATGCTGAGCAGAGGACTAAGATCCTGGGTCACATAGTCCCATTGTCATCAGGACAAGGTCACAGGTACATCAGAGGCTGAAAGTAGAATAAGTTATTGTCACTTGACACAGAAGGATCTTGACAGACCAGAGTTCATTTTCTTGCCTAGAACAACTGTAAAAGGAGCACACTGGCTGATGATGAGGCTTTGAATGGGGATACAGCACAATGTCTTGCATCTTGAGTTAGGGCTCAAGGACTAGTGACTTGGAGTTCACCAATGTGCTTCTTAAAATGCAGTGTGCTGAGTTGAGCTGTACCCAAGACCCAGTAAATCCAGATTCATGGGGACAAGACCTTGGAACCTGCTTTTATTTTTCCTTAGGGTTATCGCTGGAGCTCCATGCCTGCAGTATAAATCCACTGCTCCTAGCCATCTTTTTTTTCTGTTGTTGTTGTTGTTGCTGCTGCTGCTGCTGCTGTTCTCGGATAGAACAGAGAGAAGTCGAGAGAGGAGGGGAAGAGAGGCACCTGCAGACCTGCTTTACCACTTGTGAAGTGATGCCCCTGCAGGTGGGGAGTCGGGGGCTCGAGCCGGGATACCTGTGTTGGTTGGTGCTTGAGCTTCACACCACGAACAGTTAACCCGGTGCACCACTGCCCAGCTCCGACCTGCATTTTAACGTGCTTCTCAGGCAACTTCATACAACCTGGAGATGGAGAAGCACCTGACAGTGGAGTGCAGTTCCTGGGTCAGGCTCCCCTAGGCCCAAACCCCAGCTCTGCTCGTTATCACACGCATAAGTCTTAGGACTGTGTTTTGGGTTTCTTTAGTGATAACTACCTCAGGGTAAGGGAGGTAAGGCAGGTAACACACTTGAAAATTCTTCGTTAGCACTAGATGTTGTGAGTATATCATTCTTTAGAGACACATTTTCTTTCATCTGCCTTAGGGGCTTCTAGCTGCTCCTGATGCCCCTTCAGGATATGCACTGCTAGATGCCTGGCCCTACCCACTCTGTGGCAGGGGCCTTGGCAGCTGCAGCGACCACAGCTATCTGCAGGGGGAGCCATCCACACATTTCAGAGCACAGCCTTCTGGGATCCTGGGCGGGTGCTCCGGAGTGGGTTGAGGCTGGGCTCAGCATTTTTCTGGAAGCTTCTTTCTACAAGCCGGAGCTGGCTCTGTCCATGCTGTGTCTGCCCCCTGAGGCCTCAGAAAGGACCTCATTTTAGCTGTTGGTTTTATTCTCTCCAGCCAGTCTGACCCTAGCTGGCCCTCTGCAGAGTGCTGGCTGCAGCACTTTTCTAGGAAACTCTTGGCAGAGCTATGACTTGGGCCTTATCGGTGTTTGTTTGTTTGTTTTGTTTTTCCATCTGGTACCCAGCATACCTAGCAACCTGTCTTCACCTCAGACTAGGGGTAAGGGGTGAGAAGTGAGGTGGGGCATGAGGGTGAATGGACCTGCCCTTGATCAAGTCAAGAGTCCATCCTCTTTCTGTCACTGCCTGTGAACCAGTGTCTGCTATTTACTAGTGCTAGTCACACCTCATGAGCATTCCATGGACACAAGACTCAGAGAGGTCAGATGACTTGCTCAGTGCCACAGTCAGTGAACAAAGATTGAAATGCCTGTACTGCCAGTTGACATTCCAAGAGACTTGATAGAAATTGTATCACATGTCTATGACCATACCACCCTAAACACACCTGATCTCCTCTGATCTCAGAGGCTAAGCAGGGTCGTGCTGGTTAGTACATGGATGGGAGAAATTGCATCACATATGCTCAGTCCTGAAACAATATCCAGTGTCTGACCCTGAAGCCCTTGCTTATTCCTCAACTCCAAGATTCTGATTTGTTCCATAATGAACATCTGCTTCCTGCATAATCTGAGAGCACTTTGGTGAGAGCTGTCATAGTGCTTAGTCAAGTGCTTAGTTTTAGACTTGTCTGCAATTCCTAATTTTTAGAGCACTTATTTGTTGCTAAGCTCTGCCTCTTGAAACCCACCCATCCAAACATGGTGAAGAGGGGCTTCTCTCATCACTGGAGAAGCCCATTATCTGCTCAAGCCCTTTATAATCATCTGGCTTAAGCTCAAACTGCATTAATTTAAACTATGTGATAAACTGTACACACCCCCCCCTTTGCACAGAGATGAATACTAGTAGTCTGACTACCTCAGTCCACTTGTAGCTTTAAACCCAGAATTAAAACAAACTGTATGCAGATTTGGATGCCCTTGTAGGTACCTAATGACTGTGTTTCAGAGGTGCATGGCACAGTGTACACAACTCTGTGAGGACAGCTCAGATTTTCTGGCAGCTGTCTCTCTCTCTCTCTCTAAGGTGATGCCCTAGCTGTGGGATGAGGTCTGCTGGCAGATGGAGGAGAACACATGACTTTACATTTCCTCTCCTGGAGTGTTGGCTTGCTCTGACTCCCACCAGTGAGCTCCTATGTAGGCCATCTGTCATTATCACTTCAGGACATAGTGAAGGATACAGGACTGATTCTCAACCCAAGGTAAACCGAGGCAGTTGATTTGTTGTCACAGAGAGGAAAGTGGACTCTTCTCTGTAAAGAACTTGGACTATAAAGGAAACCATGGCAGACCTCTACCATTAGCCCCACAGTTCTCCATGAACTAAAGGAGTTCTGTGAACACCACTCAGGGCATTTCTCCTGTCATTTTAGCAGCTGCCCTTGTGCCTGGGTGTCAGAGGGGTCAGCCAGCTTGTGAGAAGTGTCCTAGTCTTGGGATTATGTTGGAACTTGGTTATTTCAGAGTTTCTGGTTATGTGGGGGGAGTTCATTGATAGAAAGGAAAAGGGCAGGAGAAAGAGAGCCCACAATTACTGAGCAGCCAGGCATTATGGAGGGCTCACTCTGTTCTTATAGACATATCATGAAGATTATATGTATAGGCCAATGTTGTCTAGGATCCAGAGAAACTGGGGCTTGGGAAGAAGTGGTAGCCAGTCCAGGATCACCCGGTGACAGAATCTGGGAGCAATCAGGTAGAACTGGATTCAAATTCATGCAATGCCAATCTTGTCCTTATGACAGAATTTCCAAGGGTACTAAAGAAGTTACTTTATCAATGGGGTAAAAAGTCTATATTTTTGCTGCTGCCATTTATGGAGGCAGTGAGGACACCATCCTGGCAAGGGAAGTCTATATCAGACCACAGACTGGACAATGGAAGGTCGGTTCTGTAATATTTATCCCTGCAAAGTAAATATTTCTGTCTGCATTGTAGTCCAGAGTTTCTCTGTTGACAGCTTCATGGATACTTCTTTTACTTCTCCCTTGATCATTTCTCCATTGCTGGAGGCAGGATAGCCAAGCATGACTGTTTTTCTTATTTTTGCTGTGGGATTCTTGTAACCAAAGTAAGAAGGGTAAGAACTGGAGACAGGGTTGTGGTAGGAACACTTCATTGGTAATTAGGCGATGATGGGGACAAGGTGATACTCACCTACTGGATAGCAAAACTTGAGTTTTCCATGCAGTTTGGGGCCAAAGTATACAGATTCAATTCCCTTACCTTGTAGATTTATTTCCAGAATGTTCTTGTACCCACTCCTCAGAGAGGGAGCACAACTAGCCCAGGGTTAGCAGTAGAGTTTGGCTTTCTGCCTCCCCCACCCTAAGTCTTCCCACAGCTCATATTTCACAGGCCCTTCCAAGCCTCTGTCCCAAGGTCTCAAGAGCCCTACTTTAGCCATTACCGCCATCCCCCCCCAAGTCCCTCAAACACACCACATTCGCTGTTGTCTTTAGATCTTTGCAGGAACTGTTACTGGTCTCTGGAATTATTTTCTTCACTTTACCCTTCTTAATTTTTCTTCCTTGAGTAGATGAGATAACACAGTGGCACCTCACCAAACTTGCATGCCTGAGGCTCCAGAGTTCTCACATTTAGTCCCTAGCAGCACCTAATGCTAGAACTGAGCAGTGTGCTGGTCTCTCTCTTACTCTCTCTGATAAAAAATATATATATATATTATATATATATATATATATAATCTTTAATTTTCATCACCTGAGTAATACAAAGAACATAAACTTTCTGGAAGCATACACTCAAGTACCTAAATGCAAAAAGACCAATACCAAGACATACCACTGTAAATTCAAGGTTAAGGAAAAGATATTGCAGACTGCTAGGGAAAGGAAAGAAGTAACATACAAAGGTAGATTTATCAAGGTTTCATCAGATTTCTCATCACAAGCCCTAGAGGCAAGGAGAGAGTGGAGTGATATGTTTAAAGTACTAAAAGATAAGAACTGACAGCAGGGAGTCAGGTGGTAGTGCAGCAGGTTAAGCACATGAGGCACAAAGTGCAAGTACCAAAGTAAGGATCCCGGTTCAAGCCCCAGATTCCCCACCTGCAGGGGGGTCGCTTCACAAGCAGTGAAGCGGGTCTGCAGGTGTCTATCTTTTTATCCCCCTCTCTGTCTTCCCCTCCTCTCTCCATTTCTCTCTGTCCTATCCAACAATGATGACATCAATAACTACAACAATTAAAAAAAAAGGCAACAAAAGGGAATAAATAAATAAATATTTAAAAATAATCATAAAAAAAACTGACAGCCACATATACTCTGTCCTGCAAAATTACCCTTCAAATACAAGAGAGAAATATAGGTCCTTTCAAAGGCTAAAGGAATTTGCCTCCATCAACCCTACCTTGCAAGAATTACTGAAAGAAGTCCCAAAAGAAAAGAAGAAACAAAGGATTACATGGTCTAAGCAAGGTCAGTAGCAGTAAGATAAACCTAAGAACACAACAGAAATAGGAAAGAACAATAAAAGAGAAGAGGGAGGTGAATTTATGGACAGAATGATACTATCAAATATTAGTCAAGCTCAACTTAAAAGTCTTTTTAAGATGCAATATGCTAGTGACTACTCTTCTGGTAACCATAATGCAAAACAAGAAGCAGAGACCAACAAAAAGTACAAGCAAAACCAATGAGGAAATCATCATAGAAACCCACGCACACAAAATGACAGATAAGGGGTCAGGCAGTGGCGCACCTGGTGAAGCACACACATTATAATGCACAAGGATCAGGGTTCAAACCCCTGGTCCTTACCTGCAGGAGAAGTAGAGCTGCAGGTATCTCTCTGTCTCTCTCCTTCTCTATCTCCCCTATCCTCTCTATTTCTCTTTGTCTCTATCCAATAATAGATATATTTTTTTAATGACAGAAGCAATTGGAAAAGAATCAGCAATCTAGAACAACCTTAAAACAAAAACCAGAATGAATGTAAGTAAGCCATATATATCAGTAATCACCCTAAATGTGAATGGCCTAAACTCACCTGTCAAAAGACTCAGAACAAATAAATGGATTAAAGATTAAAGTTCATCTATTATATGTCTCCAGGGAAAAAAAAATTTCAAAGAAAAAATAAAGAGACGCTTAATGTAAGAAGATGGAGCAAGATATTCCAAGCCAATATTGCAGAAAAAAGGACATGAACAGCAATTGTTCTCAGATAAAATATACTTCCAGGTAAAGAAAGTAAGTAGAAATAGAGAGGGACACTACTAATGGTGAAAGGATCAATCCAAAGAAGACATAATCATTATAAATATATATTACAAACTTAAGTGCACCCAATTATATAAATCATATACTTACTGATTTATTGATTTATTTATTTATGTTTAACCAGAACACTGCTTAGCTCTGGTTTATGGTGGTGCAGGGCATTGAACCTGGGACTGTGGAGCCTCAGGCATGAGAGTTTCTTTGCATAACCATTATGCTATCTACCCCATTACTGATCTTTTTTTTTTTTTTTCCTCCAGGGTTATTGCTGGGCTCGGTGCCTGCACCATGAATCCACTGCTCCTGGGGGCCATTTTTCCCCCTTTTTGTTGCCCTAGTTGTTGCAGCCTCGTTGCGGTTATTATTGCCATTGTTGATGTTGCTTTGTTGTTGGATAGGACAGAGAGAAATGGAGAGAGGAGGGGAAGACAGAGAGAGGGGGGAGAGAAAGATAGACACCTGTAGACCTGCTTCACCGCCCATGAAGCGACTCCCCTGCAGGTGGGGAGCCAGGGGCTCGAACCGGGATCCTTACTCCGGTCCCTGCGCTTTGCGCCACGTGCGCTTAAGCCACTGCGCCACTGCCCGACCTCCCCCCCCCCCATTACTGATCTTAAGGGAGGTATTGATAGAACACAGTAATAGTAGGAGATCTTAAAAGAGTCAGATCATATGGGCAAAAACATCAACAGAGATATAGCCCTCTTAAATGAAACCATAGAAGAGATATACCTAACAAACATACACAGAATTTTCCATACCAAAAGAAATACATGCAAATTCTTCTCAAGTACACATGGAACTTTCACAAGGATTGACCAGATGTTGGACCATCAAGACAGCCTAAATAAATATGTGAATATTCAAATCATAACTATCAGCAGAACATTATTCTCTGTGGCACCATATTACAGAGGCTGGCACACAATAGGCCTTGGTAAATGAATGTTTGTTTCCATTGGGGAGACAAGGAGTCAACTTACTTTATCCCAGGATACTCACAGCTGCACCTCCCCACTTCTCTGAGAGAGAACAGACTGGGTCCCCAGAACTGATTACAAAACCAAAATTCTTGGGAAAAAGAGAATTGTTCAGTGGCACACTAGTTGAGAACAAACATTACCATGCTCAAGGATCTACATTTAAGCCCTCAGTCCCCATATGCAGAGTAAGCTTCATGAGCAGTGAAATGGTGTTGCAGGTATATCTTTTTTTA
This sequence comes from Erinaceus europaeus, assembly GCF_950295315.1. Classification (NCBI taxonomy): domain Eukaryota; kingdom Metazoa; phylum Chordata; class Mammalia; order Eulipotyphla; family Erinaceidae; genus Erinaceus; species Erinaceus europaeus. Next base: position 72,759,706 of record NC_080178.1, on the reverse strand, counting down.
ATATTTAAAGTTTTTAATATTTATTTACTCCCTTGTATTGCCCTTGTTGTTTTATTGTTGTAGTTATTATTGATGTCATTGTTGTTGGATAGGACAGAGAGGAATAGAGAGAGGAGGAGAAGACAGAGAGGGGGAGAGAAAGATAGACACCTGCAGACCTGTTTCACTGCTTGTGAAGCAACTCCCCTGCATGTGGGGAGCCAGGCTCAAACTGAGATCCTTATGCCGGTCCTTGCACTTTGCACCACCTACGCTTAACCCGCTGTGCTACCACCTGACTCCCTTTTTCTTTCTTTTCTTTTATATTTTTTTACCAGATCTCTGGTTTATGGTGGTACTGGGGCTTGAACCTGAGACTTGGAGCCTCAAGCATGAGAGTCTCTTTGCATAACCATTATGCTATCCACTCCCACCCCAGGGGTCTCTCTCTCTCTCTCTCTCTCTCCTTTCCTTCTCAATTTCTCTCTGTCTCTATCAATAGAAGAAAAATTTAAAAAGAGAGAATTTTCCCTCACCACATATCACACTGGGCAATTTTGAAATAAAATAACTCAGAGGTGCCCACATAGTCCCAGAGTTTCTGCTTATAAGAAAAGAAAATGTAAACAACACAGCAAACTCTATTGAAAGTTTAACTTTGAAACAAAGATGGCTTCCCCATTGGATATAACTGCATCAAAGTGGCTTCTCTCACTTTGACCTTACTCCAGGCTGCAGAATTATTCATTGCAGTTATCAATTGTAAATATGCACTTTGTTCCTTTGAGCATTTGAGCCAGCACTTTATGTGTGAGGTAATCATTTTCCTTGAAGATAGAGCATGCACCAATAAGGGCAGGGGGCCAGACCTATAAATTAAATGACTTGAATATTGGATACTAGGGCTGAGCACATGGGTTTAAATATTATTCTGCTCTTCCTTGGCTGTATGTATATCCTTGGAAAGGTGACTTTATCCAGATCTCATTAATAAGATGGGCATGGAGATGGTGGTGTATTTCTCAGAGGTTGCTGGAAAAATTATATATAAAACAGCACAAAAATCTTAGAACAAAAAGTAGGGATACATCTTCAGACATTGAAGGAGGGCCAGACAGTGGTGCACTGGGTTAAGCACACATAGTACGAAGCGCAAGGACTGGTGCAAGGATCATGGTTTGAGCCCTTGGCTCCCCACCTGCAGGGGAGTCACTTCACAAGTGGTGAAGCAAGTCTGCAGGTGTCTGGCTTTCTCTCTCCCTCTCTATCTCCTTCTCTCTCAGTTTCTTTCTGTCCTGTTCAATAAAGTGGAAAAAATGGCCGCCAGGAGCAATGGATCTTTAGTGCAGGCACCAAACTCCAGCGATAAGCCTGGAGGGAAAAAAAAAAAGATGTAAACTAAACTCGTAAGTGACAGAAGAAATATAGATACATTGTACTTAATCAGAATTCAAAACTTTTTACTTAAATGGATGACCTACATCCAGGGAGAAAAAAAGTAGCAAATCACATATCTACTATTAGGCTTAATATCAAAGCATATATAATGAACTTTAATAGTATATAGAGAACTCAGCAATGAGTAAATAACCTAATTTTAAAAGTAGGCAACAGACCTGAGTAGTTTTCCAAAGAAGATAAACAGAAAAGGAGCACATGGAAAACTGCTTAGCATCAATAATCGTTAAGTAAATATAAATCAATATCACAGTGACATACTGCTTCACACTCACACCAGGGCACATATATTTTAAAACATGAAAAATAGCAAGTGTTGGTAAGGATGTGAAGAAGTTGGAACCCTCATGCAATGCTGGTGGAAATGTAAATGTGTGCATAGCTGCAGAACACTTTTTGCTTTGAATAGTTAAATAGAATTACTCTATGATGTAGCAATTTTTTTTGCTAAATATACACCCAAAAGTGTTCAAAACTTGTACATGCATGTTCATAACAATGCTATTTTAAGTAGTCAGAAAGGGGATTGGGAGAATAACCCAAAAATCCACCCACACATGAATAGAAGAATAAAATATGTATACCCATATAACTGAATTTTATTCAGTCATAAAGAATTAAATATCGGTACATGCTACAACATGGATGAACTTTGAAAACATTATCTGAATTATGAAGGAAGCTAGGCACAAAATATCACATACCTTGTGATTCCATGTATAGAATATATAGAATAGGCAGGTTTTAGAGACAGAAAGCTCATTAGTAGTTTCCAGAGATTGTGGGAGGAGAAAATAGGGCATGATTCTTTTGTGGGTATGAAATTTCCTGTCAGGATGATAAAAATGCTCTAGAACTAAATACAAATGATAGTTGCACAGCAATAGTGATTAGACTACTCCTGAAAAACTTTATAGTGACTGATGTTAGGTAATACAAATTATATCTTTTAAAAATACACATAGAGCAGAGAGGCAGCCATTAGTTATTGCGAATGTGTCCCTTTCTCACTGAAAATTAGCTTTCTCCAGAAACCTAATGTCAAACTATGTCATAGCTATTAACTGGGAGTACAAAGAAAGACAAAGGACAAGAGAGGGGGCAATCAGAGGTTTGATCCCCAAGCACTTGGCACATGAGCATCACCCTGTAGGGACCCACCTGTCACTGCCTGGGCTGATACCACACCAGGAACTGTAAATGAGGCCAGTACTTCTCTGGTGCAAGGCATAGAGGTGGGTATTATCCAGCTGCCTGACAGCATGGCCAGCTCTTCCAGGGTGATATGTTCTATGGCTTAGGGCAGTGCCCCTGGGTTATATTTTTGAACTCTAAGATCATGAACTGAAAGAGACCATAGACTCATCCATTCTTTCTTATCTGCAGATAAGGAAGCAAGCACAGAGTCTGAGGCACCAGTTTGCTACATTTCTGGCCCAGCTTCTCTCCTCTACAATAAAAATTAGAATGTGGGTTTATCCATTTTTTTGTAGTATTCCATCTGCAAAATGTATATTTTCTGTAAGATTTTATTTTTTTCTTTGATTTTTATAAAAAGAACAGTTAGAGGGAGGGAGAGAAAAAGGAAGAGATAGTAATAACTGTAGCATTGCTTCACCTCTTGTGAATCTCACCCTCTATCCCCTGCAGGTGGGGCTTTAATCAGGGCCCTTGCACATGGTACAGTGTGCACTCCACAAGGGAGCTGCCACCCAGTCACAGATTTTATATCTTTGACAAAAGAATATGACCCAGGCCAAAATATTTAACAAGTAAATCTGCAGTGCTCATACAGAAGAAGAAGTATGTCTCGTGGGGGAAAGCAGGAAAACTTGGGCAACTCAATGGAATCTCTCCTTGCTAATAATCGTCACCTCCATTTTTGGAGGTAGGCAGATGATGGTCAGTGCAAGGTACCAGGACCAGGCTGCCTGCATTTGGAGCCCAGTCCTCCTCCTAATGAGCCATGTGTGTCTGTTTAGAAGGTCTAACCTTGAGCTGGGAGAATAACTCACCTATATAGTGCACCTACCTTGCCATACACCCCACTAAAGGTACAAACAGCCCTATTGCACTGGAGGAAACTTCTATGTTGTGGTGTCTTTCTGTTTTCCTTTTCTCTCCTTCCTTTCTATGTATCTATCTACCTACCTATCTGTCTATCTATCATCTCTCTGTCTGTCTGTCTGTCTATATATCTATCTGAAAAAGTCATCCTAGAGTGGTAAAATCCCTGTGATGACAAACACACACTGTAACTTCTCTCTAGGCTTCAATTTGCTGATCTTTAAAGTCAAAATAGTAATGGGGAATATCAAAGCTTTCATAACTGCACTTGGCACATGGTAGGGACTTAATAAGTGACAGTGATTATGTTATGGTTCTAATTGTTGATATTAATTAGTATAGCCACCTGGGGAAGCCCATGTTAACATGCTGGCGCTTGCCAAGGGCAATTTCCCAGAAACAGCAAACCACTAAGCCAACAGAGGCCCAACCACATTATTTCTTTTGAAAAGGCCACAAATTGCCTTCTTACAAAATCTAATTTTCTCATTGGCTTCTTGTTTGAGAAGTTTCTTTGAAATTTAGTGAGGACACTGCCTTGGCATTTGGAAGCATGCCCCACCCTATCTTTGAGGCATGCACTTGCTGTTTCCTTTGCCTGAAGAGTCCTCCCTCCCAGACCCATCCACAGGGCTGCTGCTGTACTTCCTACATATCTCAGAAGTCATTATCTCACCAAGCTAACCCCTGTGGACCTATCCAGAATTCTGATACTACAGCTCCCTCTACTTCTATCTACCTTTCCCTTCTTAGTTCATTATCTGGCATTCCATTTTCCTGATTATTTTGGTTTTTGCCACTTTTCCTTCCAAATAGAAATTTTGCAGTCAGGGACTGACAGTTTGGTTAACTGACTTTTCTCCAGGGTCCAGAACTTGCCAGGCACAGAAGTCGCTACCACAAATACGCTTGTTGCATATGAGTATGTGAGTGGGGAGGTGGATTTGCTGGTGACTTCTGGATTTAGAACTCACTTGGTTCATGTGAACAAAACAACCTCCACTGAGATATCCCTCTGGACATTGAACAATGTCTAAGAACCTAAGGACTATGCACAGAAAGCAGTGCCTTCACCCTCCCCTGCACCCTGTCCTGCAGGGAGGCCTCCCTGGGTGGTTTCTGAGCTGTCTGATTTGCAGGGCCAGGAGGCCTATCCCTCCTCACCTGCCTGTGTAGGTGGCTCTTGGCATGTGCACCAACTCAGGCACCCAAGCAGATTTCAGCACTAAGGTTGGCAGGCTAATTAAGGACTCTGAAATAGCTGGCAAAGTGGATATGCCAGAGATTGTCTGAAGAGGCTGCCATGACCTGGAGCAGGCGCCTTCCATTTCCTCCCCTCAGGAGCAGGGTGTAGGGCAGAGCTGAGACGGCCAGTGTGATAACACACAAGACGTTACCTGTCAAAGGAGGGTGCTAGACACAAGCTAGAAAGGCTGAAGTTCTATCCTAGCTCTGTTCTAACTAGTTGTGAGAAATCAGGTTTACTAAACATTGCTAAATTCCCCATATGTACAAAATCTCAGTAGCAGTCAGTGCTTACCTCCCAATGGATGAGACAATATATGCAGCATGCTTCCCTCAGGTGCAGAATCATGTTAGCAATTTTATGTTTACTCATTATGAACTGTGGTCTCTGCCTGCATATACAGAGGTTTTGTTCAGTAGACACAGCCCTGGCAAACAGTTGCAGGACCCCACACCTCCAGAAGTCTGCAGAATAAAGCTTTATTCCCTTCTCTGCTTTCAGCATCAAGTGGCAGGAGAATATTGTCCGTGAGAATGCAACAATCCCTGGCACTGCTTCGGAGGGTTCTGTGGGCTAGGGGTTAATGAGCCAGCTTCCCAGGGCAGTAGGGTCAAGAACTAGGGTGGCGGTTTTGGAACTATTGTGTTAGAACCCCCTCCCGACTTTATTCCTTCCCTCCTACCTTCCTATCTTTCTCCTACCCAGTCCATTTTTATAGAGTATCTTCTAAGTGTGAGGTACTGTAAATATAGTTGTAAGCAACCCAGCTGTCATGGAACTGAAGTCTAGCTGAAATCAAGTGGGGAGAAAGACTATGAACAAGTACATGTGAAAAGAAAAATAAAAGAAGGGGCCAGGTGGTATGGCACACCTGGTTAAGAAAAATAAGAGCTGGGCAGTGGCGCCCCTGATAGGCCACACTATTACCATGTATAAGGTTTAAGCTCCTGGTCCCTAACTAAGGGGGTACCTTCATGAGTGGTGAAGCAATGCTACAGGTGTCACTCTTTCTCTCTCCCTATCTCCCCCTCCCCTATAAATTTCTCTCTTTATCAAAAGCAAACAAAACAGACAAAAAGAAAAAGAAATATTGCAGGCTGCCAAGGAAAGGAAGAAAGCCACATACAAAGGCAGAACCATCAGGCACTCATCTGATTTCTCATCACAAACTCTAGAGGCAAGGAGGAAGTGTAATGGCTTATCCAAGGTATTCATAGATTAGAATTGTCAGTAATGAATTATCCTTCAGATATAAGGGAGAAATAAAGATCTTTTCAAATAATCAGAAACTGAAGGAATTTGCCACTACTAGACCTGCCTTGCAAGAATTACTGAGGGGAATCCCACATGAAAAGCAGAAGCAAAGGAATTCCAACTTTTAATGAGATGATCAATATTAGGATAGTACCAGGAACACAACAATAGCGATGTTCATGCTGCATTATTCACAGTAGCCAAAGAGTGGATGCAGCCTAAATGTCCATCATCAGATGACTAACAAAAGAAGTTTCTGAATATATAGTCCATAGAATACTACTCTGCAATCAAGAAAGATGACATCGTATCCTTTGGGATGAAATGGCTGGAACTGGAGGTGCTTAGCAAAATAAGCAAAGAACTGAAAGACAACTACCAGGTGGTTTCACTCATGTGGAGTCTAAAGAATGATTTACATGAACTTGCCAAAAAAAAATTCCAACAAAACGGAAGCAAGCAAACTGCTTGTAAGACTTGTGAGAATTATGGTAGCTCTCTCTGATAGATGGGAAGGTGGGGAACACAGAACTTTGGTGGTGGGTATAGTGTGGAACTATACATTGTAATCTTACAATCTTGCAACAAACTAATAACAAATAAAAATACAAAAAATAGGTAAATAAACAAAAGAATCAGAAGCAGCTCATGCAAAGGACCTGCAGTGAGATGGAGTTTAATAAGTAACTCCCCCCCCAAAAAATAAAAAATGAAAAAGCCACAACTCTGCTTCTCCAGTCCAAGTGAGGAAAGTAGACTTCTTCTGGCTGCCCTTAAAACTCTGGATGCCCCAGGATATCCTTCTTCAGTTAATTTGCTACAAGTGACAGAAGTTAATCATGCCCACATTTCCTGGCACCCACTGAAGCTGGTCTTTTTTGCAGATACTGGTTTAAATTAGGGGAATCAGTTGCTGAAGACTAGTTTTAGAAGTGCCTAGTTCCAAGCTGGCCCTATTTCTGAGCCTTCCTGATGAGCAGGTGGAAGAATGCTGGGCTCAGCTGGCATCTAGCACAAGCTAGAGATGCCCACTCCCTTCTGTCCAGTGAGAAACAGGCCTTACCTGTAGCCCTCCTCCTAACTCTGTCTGGACTCCCTATTGCAGCCAGAATCCCAGGCAGACCACCAACCATCCACTTGAGGTACTCCCTGCTTGCCACCTTTCCTGCTTTGTTCCTGCCCTTCTCCTCTGTACACACATTCTCCTCCTCTAAGTCTGAGCCTGTTTCACCTCTTGCCTTCTGTCATCACATGGGAAGATTTCTTTTCTTTCTTTCTTTCTTTCTTTCTTTCTTTCTTTCTTTCTTTCTTTCTTTCTTTCTTTCTTTCTTATTAGTATGTTACAAGACTTGTAAGACCACACCAAACCCAGCACCAAATTTCTGTATCCCCACACTCAGGTGGGAAGTCTTAATCATTCTTCCACTCTCTACCCAAATTCTGTCTCCTCTGGAGATCTTTTCAGATGCCCCCAGGGGGATTCTCATCCCCCCCTCCTCATTGTCCTAATCCCTCTTAAACCTCTAAAGGTATTTAGTGTCTATTGTGTTGCAGAAACTGAGCAAGGAGTCCAGGCCATTCACTGCTGCCTCTTCAGGTCTACCTGTGCTTGCATTTCTTTTCTTATTTTATTTTATTTATAAGAATGAAACACTGACAGAACCGTAGGATAGGAGGGATATAATTCCACACAGTTCCCACCACCAGAACTCCATAGCCCATCCCCTCCCCTGATAGCTTTCCTATTCTTTAACCCTCTGGGAGTACAGAGCCAAGGTCATTGTGGGATGCAGAAGGTGTAAAGTCTGGCTTCTGTAATTGCTTCCCCACTGAACATGGGCTTTGGCAGGTTGATCCATACTTCCAACCTGCCTCTCTCTTTTCCTAGTGGGGCAGGGTTCTGGGGAATCAGAGCTCTAGGACACATTGGTGGGGTTGTCTGTCCAGGGAAGTCTGGTTAGCATCATGCTAACATCTGGAACCTGGTGACTGAAAAGAGAGTTAACATATAAAGCCAAACAAATTGTTGACCAATCATGAACCTAAAGGCTGGAATAGTGCAGATGAAGAGTGGGGGGGGTCTCCCTTTCATTCTCTGCTCTTCCATCTGCAAATGTTGATTTGAGAGTGCTCTCTGAGAGGCAAAAGAGCCCTTGTATGAGCAAATCCTATCCCCCATGTTCAGTTGCTCCCACACTTATACAGGGGACAGACCAGTGGACATTGCAAAACAGAGGACCAAGAAGACCAAGGTTCAGATTGAGGGGTGTCAGGTTAAGTCATGGATGGTCAAGAAGGTTTCTCAGAGGAAGTGACAACTAAGACATGTAGACTGAAGACACAGCCACCCAGAGTAGTAAAGCAGCCGGCCAGAGACCTCACACCCAGCAGGTGACAGAGCCAGCTCTAAAATCCAGGCCTGTGTCAGAACCCTTTGTATACAAGTTACTTGTGAGGTAGGTTCCCCTCACTCCCCTGCCCTCCCTGCAAGTGAGCACATGTCTCTGTAAGACTGGCTCTCAGGGGAAGGAGGAAAAGAACTAAGCCCACTGGGCCAGAGCCTGGGCAGCCTTCCCACATTCTGCTGCAAAATCCTTACCTGTCAGTCAGATTTTCAGTCTGCTTCAAAGTTCTTGTGACTTCTCACCTCCTTTGAGCCTAGTCCAGAGACTGATAATCCAACGTCAGTGCACATACTTCCTGACACTTATGTTAGAGTGCATCCTTTTTCTTATTCATGAATATTTTCTTAGTCCAAAAGTAATGCACACCGATTATAGATAATTTGAAGGGAAAATACAAATCACCCGTAATTCTATCACCCAGAAATAACCATTGTTAACATTTTGGTGTATTGAGATAGTTATTTAGGGATATTATTAAAAAATTTCTATAATATATAATTACTGCTTATTAATGTATGCAAATATATTAGTATGATTAACATGTAAATATTTAGCTTGTTTTAATATCTTGTGCTCTCTATTGTCTAGAACTCTCAAAAAAAATGAGAGGCAAGGGAAAGGGCCTAGCTTTTATTGAGAGCACCTGTGCCTGGCTTGAATTAACACTATTCATATTGATAATGCAAGAACAAAACCTATATGATAAACCAACATTTTATTTACCCTGATGAAAACTCCATCAGATGATTGCAGCTCTTTCATGTTACAGATTAAAAACCACACAAATGAAACACTGAGGGAAGAGCAGTAAATTACATAACCAGAGCTCAGAGCTAGGATTCAGAGGGTTCTTCTAGAGAGCATGTTCTTTCCACCCCTTGCAGTTTTTACAGCCTTTGCAGAGGCCTTAAAGACAACACTGTGATCTTCAGAGATGGCAGAGCAGAGGTGGTTAATGACTATCCACTGGATGCTGCTACAATTTCCTTATCAAGTTCCTCCTTTGGACCCAGCCCTGGAACAGCCAGTGGGGGAACTCAAGAGCAGGCCTAACCCTTATGCAGCATGCTGGTCTGATCTGTGAGACCTCTACCCTTGGGAAGAGAGAGAGTGTTTCAGAGGATCCCTTAAAAGATAAGGTAGTTGCTGCATTTAAAAGAAAGGTTTGGGGAGCCAGATGGCGGAACACCCTATTGAGTGCACACATTACCATGCACAAAGTCCTGGGTTCAAGCCCCTGCTCCCCACCTCAAGAGGGGACACTTCACAAGTGGTGAAGCAGATCTGCAGGTGTCTACTTTTCTCTTTTCCCTCTCTGTCATCTCACAGTGCTCAGATCCCTTATAATAGACCTTTCATTTCCTTCATTGGTTCTGTATCCACAGATTCAACTAAACTACATCTGTGGTGGTTGAATCCTACCTACCCTGTGGATAGAACAAAAACGTATGTCTCACAGTGGAATCCCATGATGTTCAAGGTATTTTAGTCTGTGTTGTCTTCACAGCCTAAAGGTATATGAGGCTAAAGGTATCCTTATCACACGAGGAAACCAAGGTTTGGAAGTTAAGTGGTTTGTTCAAGGTTGTTTTCCTTCTCTCTCAGTGATAACAGCTAAATAAATCTCTATTGTTAATTATTTCTTTTAAAATGCTTTATTTTTTATGTATTGGAAAGAGACAGAGAGAAATCAAGAGAAGGGAGAAATAGAGATGGAGAGAGGAGAGAGAGAGAGAGACATCTGCAACACTGCTTCACCACTTGTGAAGATTTCCTACTACAGGTAGATCAGGGGCTTGAACTCCAAAAGCTATACTTTTAGTTAGCCCCTTTCATGCACCATACTTGCTTTCTTGAAATTGATTTTCAGAGACCCACCTCAGCTAACATCCTACCTAGAGAAAATAGCCAGTGAGTTGTCTCTTACTACTTCAGGCTGAGTGAGATACTAGAGAATCAGGGCTGCTACAGAGATGGGAGGTTGATCATCTGGGCCCAGATGTTCATGTGACAGCCTTGGTTCTGTGTTCTGTCCTGGTTGGACATTTCCATTTCCACTTCTCCTCTGTGTCCCTCCCCACCTATCTTTTTCACAGTTCTATTTCCCCATCTTGTCAACAGACCACTCAACAAAATGTTTTCCATTGTTACAGGCTATTTTTACCCCTTTATCAGAGTTATTTCCTATAGTAAATAGCCTCCTGGCTCGGGGAAGCAGCTGAGCTCAGGCGCCAGCAAGTGCCGCAGGCAGGAGGTGTGGGGTGGGTAGGGTATCTGGAAGAGAGGGAAGAATCAGCTCTGTGGGCCAGGCCTGCCTTTCCGGGGCTGCTTCCTGCTCTGGTGGTGGTGGTAGTAGCAGCAGCAGCAGCAGCAGCAAGATGCTCCTTCATTCCCCATTTCGATTTGTTAGAGGCTTTCTTTGAGAAGGCAGCATGTGCCGAAGGCCTCAGGAAGAGACAATCAGCATCAGGCGCCCAAATTAGCCTCAAAATCAGCTGCATTTTGTTTCACTCAAGGCTTTTCAAGCCTGCAAAGGGGAGGAAAGAAAGGATCCAGAACATGTTCTGCGTCCAAACACACATCTATTTTACAATAAGACAAATGACTCGCACTCCTGCTATTAAATCCAGCAGCATCCCCTCCCCACCAACCACCCCTTCTTCGAGGACCTCGCCAACATTTCCTTTTGTGGCTGCGAGAGAAGAAAATAGCAGCTCAGTGCCATCTCCCATGCAGCGTGCTCCTGCCTCTGCCAGACTCCTGCCCGCTCCTCTTTTACAAGCTAGGATTTTCATAAATTAACACCAAGCTTGATGCTGCAGCTGCTGTAGTGGTTTTCCAGATGGGGCTGCAAGAACCAGACCCTACTGCAGAGAAATGAGCCAGTTACTTGCTAGTGGAAGCATGGTGGCCCCATTCAGAGGTGAAGAGGGGTGCAGAAACATTGGACTGTTATTGCATCTCTAACAGGACTGTAGCAAGAGTTCCAAAGTGAAAGCAGACCTAAGCTTTGGTCTTGGCCCTGCCCTGACTCAGTGACCTTGTCCAAGCCACAACTCTTCTTGAGACCAGTTCCTGGAGATAAAATGTCAGAGCATAGTGGAACTTTATAAACACTTAAACATGGAAATTTACCATGTTTGTAGAATTTGGTGACCTTCTAGATCAGAGGTCTGTGTTGGACCCATGGGACAAATCCATCATGGCATTCATTCACTGGCCCTTGACTGCAGAGGTGGATGGCTCCAGAGCCTTAAACTATGTTACTCTCAGGTTCATTCTTTTAAAATGGTGATTTGTGGGGACCAGGCAGTGGTAAACTCAGTATCACAGCCATGTTACAGCACTCAAGGACCCATGTTCAAGCCCCTGGTCCCCACCTGCCATACAAAATCTTCACAAGTGGTGAAGCAGTGTTGCAGGTGTCTCTTTTTCCTCTCTCCATCTCTATTTCTCCCTTCTCTCTTTCCAATTTCTCTTCTGTCTCTTTCCAATAAATAAAAAGTATTTTAAATTTTAAAAAAAGTATTTTAAAATAAATAATTAACAATAGAGATTTATTTAGTTATTATCACTGAGAGAGAAGGAAGATGGAGAAGATCTGAGCATTGCTCAACTCTGGCATAAGGTAAGTGCCCATTGGGGCCTGAGGCAAAGTTGGTGCAAGTTGGTGCTCTACTAGGCTAATTTATTCTGCCCAGCATTTCTTTCAGGATCTTTACAAAACAGTTTGCCAATCCCTGGTGAGTCTCCCAGAAGCAGTAACTGTGTTACCATTGAAAGGTTTAGGGACATCCTCAAAGTTGCTCAGATAGTAAGTGGCCTTAAAGTAGAAACTTCTACATCCAGGACTATCAGAGAATGTGTCAGTCCAGTGTGTTCAGTGTTGGAATTTGATCAACAAATGGGGGGGTGTCACTCAAGAACAAAATACACCTGGTGCCTAGGTGGGTGAACTTGGAGTCTTAGTTAATGTTTCTGAGAAGGACTCATACAACTCTACCACTCTGTCACTGTGGCCTGGGACAGCCCTTCATTTCCCTGAGCCTTAGTTGCCTTACCTGTCAAAAAGTGTTTGATGCTGCTGCTTTTCAGAACTACTAAGAGGTTTTAGCATGATCATCTAATAAAAAGGTTTCACACAGTGCATGGATCATACTGAGTGTTCTCTTCCAGGTCTGACTCTCCCCATTAGCTATACTTTTCAATTGAATGCCCACTGCTAATGACAAACCCAGTCTCTAAACACCAGTCCTCACCTGAATGTCCTTCTCAATGAAGTTTATTTGGCTGAATAGAGGAAGTAAGAGCCCCCTGGGACCATCCCTGGTAATCAAAATCTCAGTTCAAATTTTGGGCCTGTTTTTTACAGAACCACCTAACCTTGAGTACACTGGTTAACCTCTCCTAACCTAACTTTCTTCACTGGGAAATAAAAGGAAACTAAGCCTTCCTGCATAGGTAGTATAGTATAAGGATTAAATTTAATAGTGTGCTATAAACTTAGAATAGATCCTAACACTCAAAAATAATGAATAGTTAGCACTTGGTGTGTGTTGGTTACTGCCCCCTCCCCCAAGATGGACTGTTTCAGGTGGGTAGATTCTAGCTTTTCCTTCCTTCTCAGAGGAATGGTTACCTTTAATGTCTATAGAGCCTTCTTGGATTTCACTTTGGAATAGAGAGGGGGTCTGAGAAGCCCTCTGTTCTGTCTCACTGAAATGGAAAGTTCTACAAAACCGAAAGGCCCAGCACACCAAAAAAGCCCACCTATACCCTTGGCATGGAGAATAGTGACTTTAAAATGTGTGTTTTCCTGGATAAATCTCTAATTGGACAATTGTAGGTCTTTAGACTTTATGTAGATTTTATGACTTTGAAATATCTTAGGCTAGGGCAAGGGGAAATTATGAATGAGATTTTTTTTTTCTGATTTCTGTAGCACTCTGACTCATTTTGGTGACCAAAGTGGGGACTGGGCTTCTTTTGCATAGCTCTGTTAGATAGTGTGCAGCTTTGTCATGTGTATGACCCAGGTTTAAACCACAGTGAAGGAAGCTTTGGTGCCGTGGTGTCTCTGTCTCTCTCTCTGCCTTTTTGCCTGTCTTTATCTTTAAGTGGGTTTATTTCTTTTTGTTGTTGTTGTTTTTAAATAAATTTATTGTTGCCCTTGTTGTTTTATTGTTGTAGTTATTATTGTTGTTGTCGCCGTTGAATGACAGAGAGAAATGGAGAGAGGAGGGAAATACAGGGGGGAGAGAAAGATAGGCACCTGCAAACCTGCTTCACTGCTTGTGAAGCAACTCCCCTGCAGGTGGGGAGCCAGGGACTCGAACCAGGATCCTTACACCGGTCCTTGTGCTTTGTGCTACTGCCCTACTCCCATCTTTTTTTTTTAATTTTTTAAAAAATATTTATTTTCCCTTTTGTTCCCCTTGTTTTTTATTGTAGTTATTATTGTTGTTGTTATTGATGTCGTCATTGTTGGATAGAACAGAGAGAAATGGAGAGAGGAGAGGAAGACAGAGAGGGGGAGAGAAAGACACCTGCAAACCAGCTTCACCGCCTGTGAAGCAACTCCCCTGCAGGTGGGGAGTCGGGGGCTCGAACCAGGATCTTTATTCCAGTCCTTGCGATTTGCACAACATGCGCTTAACCTGCTGCACTACCGCCCGACTCCCAAAGTGGGTTTATTTCTTGTTCCCATAATAGTTAACAGCTGAATTCCTGGTCAGTGATTGACTCTTCTTCACCCAATGATGATGATGATGATGATGATGATGATGATGATGATGATGATGATGCCATCACCTTCTTTTTAGAATAACTATGAGAACTAAATGAAATAATGCATGCATGCAAAGCACTTCTAACAATATTTGGCACCTATGAAACCCTCAATCAGCTACTGTAAAAATGATGATGACTAAGAGGAAGATGGTGTTGGACTAGTTTAGTGAATTTTATAAAAAATATTATTATTTGTTATTGGATAGAGACAGAGAAATTGAGAGGGGAGAGGGAGATAGGAAATGTTCTTACTCATAGAAGTTGAGAAATAAGAACAGAAATAAGAAACACAATGTAGAACTTGGACTGGGTTTAGTGTATTGCACACACACACACACACACACACACACAAAACAACTCAGAGAGGGAATGGGTATTCAGGTGCTAGTGCATGATGGTGGGGGAGGATCTAGGCTGGGGTGAGAGTGTTTTGCAGAAAATTGAGAAGTTTTACACATGTATCAAAAACTTCATTTACTGAAAACCATTAATCCCCCTAATTAAAAAATCAGTGGCATCATCTTACATAATCCAAGTACAGAATCAAAATCTTGAAACTGATATTGGCATAATGATATGTAAGTATTTATTTTGTTTTTATCACTTGTACAGTTCTTTGTAGCTATTGCCACAATCAAGATACAGATCTATTAATATTATAACGCCACAAAGATCTCCCTGATGCTGCCTCTTTATAGTAAGCCCACTCATCCTACCTTCTACCATCCTGACAACCATTAGTATGTTTTCTGGTTGCTTGGTCTTGGCATTTCAACAATATTATCTAAATGGAAGAACACAGTATGTGATCTTTTAATATTGGCAATTTACCCCACCCAGCATAACCCACATAAGTCGTTGTGTGTATCAGTGTGTTCACATGGCACTGAATGACAGGGATATATCCTGAGAATTGAGTCATGAGGTGTTTCTGTGTAATCACAGTGTGGTTTCACAAAGCTAGATGACATAGTCTATTATGTGGTAGAGCCTACTGCTACTACTACCTTATGTGTGGTCTGTTGTTGGCCAAAACATTATCAAGGAACATGTGATTGCTACTGCTGAATAATTTTTCATGCCCTGGCTTTACCACATCATAACCATTGAAAGGCATCTGAACTGTTTTCAGCTGTGAAGCTAGTATAAACAAAGCTTCTATAAGATATCCACATGTAGGATTTCTGTGAATATAAATCTTCATATATCTGGAATAAACCTCTAAGAGTGCAGTTGTTGGCTTCTATGATGAGTGACATTTAGCTTTTAAACATTCTGTTTTCCGAAGTGACTGCCACTGTACATTCCCACCAACACCATGTGAGAGATTCACCAGCATTTCATGTTGTCACTATCTTTTATTTATACTATTAGATTAGGTATGGAATGTCATCTCATGGCCATATTTTACACTTTCCTAAAAGCTAGCAATGTTAAACATCCTTCAGTATGATTGTTTTCCATTTTCAAAACTTATTTACAAAAATAGATCTGATTTCATTTGCTTATTTTCTAATTGCATTGCTTGTTTTTCTAATATGGAATCTTGATAATTTATGTGATTTTGTCCTTTAATCCTTACAACACTACATGAAGAAGGTACTAAGAGTGTCCTTAGTCACTAAACAAGGAAGCTGAGAGATCAACACACGGGTTGGAACCCAGTAGGTGCACACTGAGTGGTCATAATGTGCCTTATGCAGGAGAGGAGGAGCCCAGAGCAGAGGCACAAACAGATCAGGGTACCTTTGTGATAATATTGGAGCTGCTGTAAGTAAGAATGGGGAGATGAAAATTGAAAGCAGCAATGAGTAAAGGGACTTAACATCAGGCCACTGGGGGGTGAGCAGACAATATAGTGGGTCTGCACAAAGGTTTTCGTGCCTGGAGATCCAAAGTGTTTGCATCACCATAAGTGAGGACTGAGCAGTGCTCTGTTCTCTATCTTTTCTTTCTGTATTTCTCTTTCTTAAGTTATCTATCATTATAATGAGACAAATTATATATATATATATATATATATATATATATATATATATATTAAAAATCAGGTCATTGACTGGCAAACCAAGATTCTGAATCACCAATGTTAGAGTGGACCTCTGGAAGTCCCAAGGAAGTCTGCTAAACATCCCTCTCTTCATTAGCATCTTGCCTCTCCCCTGCACCATAGACTTGATGAACAGCTGATAGGTTTCTACTGTAGGTACTAAAATAATATTTGAAGATGTACTTATTAATTTAATGAGAGGTAGAGAGGTCAGAGCACATCTCTAGCATGTGAAGTGCAAGCAATTCCTGAACTCCATCTACTGAGGAACCTTCCTGAACCTTCTGGCTACAGTAGGGTTTTTTCCCCCACCAGAGAGGCTCAATGCCAGCACTAGCAATCCACTGCTCAGGGTAGTTCTCATTCTCCCTCTCTCTCTCTTCCTTTTAATTATATTTTATTTGATATAAGGGGAGAAACTGAGAGGGAAGAGAGAGACAGAGAGGTATACTATACCTGCCTCTCCACTTGTAAAGTGTTCTCTCAGCCCATGGGGAGCCAGGAGTGGAGCGCAGGGCTTCAAACCTGGGTCCTTATGCATAGTAATGTATGTGCTTAATAAAGTACACCACCATCCGACCCCACAGTAGGAATATTTTTAATGGAAGCACTTTCTCTCTCGTCTGTCCTTTCCAGGATGTGGGAAGACATTCTGATCTCATTAGAAGCACAGGAACAGGTGTCAGATGCTGGGTACTAGTCCCAGCCCAGCAGTGACTAGTGTGGGAATTGAGTACTCTATTTCTTGAACTCTCTCCATCTCTATACCGGTAAAGTGGGAGTAAGCACAGTAACTGCTTGGCAGCATGGTTGAACAGAGTGCAGAAGTTGAGAACAAGGGCTTTGGAACACACCTGGTTTCAGAATGGAGCTCTTTCTCCTGCTAAGGTGAGCAAGATGCTTCCTTTTTCCAAGCCTGTTTACTTACCTGAAAAAGTTACCTGACCACAGTTCCAGTATTACAGAGTTGGGGAAAAGATTATGTGAGGTGATTTATATAAAGCACTTGCACAGAGCATATCTCAAGATGAACTTGATTAATAAAAACTAACCTCAATGGAGCACTCACTTCATACGTTCCTTGTCTGGATGTCATTCAAAATAAGGTCAGACATTAAGTTGAGGATATAGGTGCAAAAAGTTAGTTAGAAGTATATCCCAGGAAGCAGCATGGAAGAAGGGAAAGGAGAGAAGAATGCCGTTGACCTTCAGTCCTACTGAGCACCCCTGAGGCACTATGGGGATACTCCTCTGTCTTCTTGTGTGATGAGATTAAAATAGCCTTTTAGTTCTGAGAGAGAACGGGTCACTTCTGGAAATTAATTCCACCAAGCTCTTGGCCTGCCCTGTACATGGACTAAGCATATTCCCTGGCCAGAAAGCACCCTGGAGGGAGATCCTATTTGGGAAGCAGTTCAAATGACAGGGAACCTAAGCCATAGCCATATCTTTCATTGTGGAGCTTAGGCCTTACATGTGTGTGATCCTATAGCTCCCAGGTCAACTTTGTTTTCTCATGCTTTTTATTTCACACGCACACGCACACGCACACACACACACACGCACAGAGAGAGAGAGAGAGAGAGAAATCACAGGAGCACTTCACTATTCCTAGAGTCTCCTGAGGTCTTAGTGCACCTGTGAGGTGCCAGGGTTCAAACCTATGTCTTTGCCTATGATAAGGTGCGTGCCTCCCAGTGTGAGCAGTCACTCTTGGTTTTAATAAACTTGATTTTTTAAAACAGAGCACTGCTCAGTTCTAGCTATTGGTAGTGCCAGGGATTGAACCTGGGACTCCTATATGTGGATTCCATCCACTGCTGCAATACTATCTCCTCAGTCCTCTGAATTATCTTGAAAGAGACTCTGGTGGGTGTTGCAGTCTCTGCCAGCTGCTTTAAGCACCTAAAGGATAAGCTCATTCACCCTCCAACAGCTCTCAGAAATAGCATGGCTACCATCCCAGTGCCACCAGCTCTCAAACGCTCAAACACTAAAGAAAAGAAGCTTCCTTGCTCTGTGCAGTGAACTCTGAGGTTTTTTTTATCTGGTTATTTTAAAAATGCTATTTGTCACCTGTGAACTGTTTTTCATAATCCATAAATGGGCTGCAATCCACAGTTTTGGAAAACACAGTGCCCTAAACTCTATTTTATAAGACAATGTTGATGGTCATGATGTCACAGGGCTGGCAGTGAGCCTGGTCCCCAAAGGTGCCAGAAATGTTGGTTTCCTTGTTTGCCCTTCTTGGCAAACTAAGGCCCGGGAGCAGCTGCACCCCAGGCTTGTAGACAGAGGCCTGACTGGTCATCGCCCATCTCCTCTACTGACCCAGACTTGCCCCATGGGGGTCTGCTCAGCCTCCTCCCTGGGAATGTGTACCATCTTGAGCTGTGATCTTCAAGTTACCAGCACCCCAGAAGCTAGCCTCTGCTTGGAAAGCAAGACTTTGTCCTGTCTCCTCAACGCTGTCACTTCCTTCCCCTCAGTCTTTCTGAGTGAGGATTGTTCCCCTAATCAGGATGGAGACGCAGCTCATTACAAGCTGGTGAGGCAACGGCTCTGTGCTTCAAGCCTGAGACAGGCTGTCTGGGAGCTTGGCTAGCTTCCCACTGCCCTGGACACCAGGGCAGTGGCCTCAGACGGGAGCCAACCCGATGAGTTTGTTTGCCCCCTTCCCATGGGACACTGCAGACAGACACTCCGCTGAGACACTCATCATGTCCACTGCTGCAAAAGCTCTACCATGCTCAGGCAGTGTATGTCTTCTGAGAGCATCTGAATGGCATCTGCACCATCACTGGCACTTATCAAGTATTTCATAAAGCCTGTGCTGAATGGTGTATGTGCAGCATGTGTGTAGACTCCATAGCAGATCTACTAGAGAAGCATGGCTATCCCCAATCTACAGATGTAGGAACCGAGGCACAGAATGTGTGAGTACTTGAGAAGCTCAGTAGGCAGCCAGAGAATGACACACCCCGCCTGCCCTGTCCCCACTGACTCTACCATCTGCCTCACTCGCATGGCTGCATTGCCCTCAAAATGGGGAGTCAATAGAAACGCATCTCCTGGAGTTCCTGGTGTGTTTCAGGTGCTCAGTAAATCTGCTCACAAAAAAGTCCACCCAGCTTTCTTCTCACCGACATGACGGCATCCACAGCCCCTCCCCACAGGCATCATCCCCATAGGTCACCATAGGTCATTGTCCTATGCAGAATGGAGGATGAGCAGAATTCTACTGAGCGGGTCACTCTTTGTGCCTTGTGTGACGGCCACACTGACTTCCTGGGCAGAAAGCTTTCACTAGTGTACCATCTCTTGGATATGCTCAAACTAACTTCCCAGGAAACACTTGTCTCCTCTAACAACAGAGCCCTCTGCTTAACTCAGGATTGGTGGTGTCTGCAGAGCCCGGAGCTGAGATTCTCGTTAGCTGCAGTTTAATTACTGCCTGCAGTCTAGGTCTTTTAGTAACACTAAGTCTTAATTAGTTGCTTGTTATTTCAGAAATAATTACTGAGGCTGCCCCTTTCTTCTTTTTCCCTCCCTTTTTTTCTTTGTTTTAATTTCAGTTTCTTTCCCAAGCTATAAGAGTCTAGGCAAGTGGTATTATTAGCTGAAAATGTTGGGGCTGTGGGGTGCACAGAGAACACTTAGACAGAACTGGGGTGTGAGCTGGTGTGCATGTGTCTCTGACATGAACGGAGGGATGTGCTGGCCACTTCTCTGTCCTGAAGACAACTCTCCAGATTAAAACCTAAGGGCAGAGGACAGAGATGGGGTTCTCCTATTGAGGACAAATGGGACTGAGACATGCCACCATCACAAAGACAGACAATCAAGGTGTTGACCTCCAGCTATGATCTGTGTCTGCGACATGTCCCTCCATATCCCCGGAGTGGGGGACAAGCCCAGTTACTGGTCACAGCAGCAACAGACACAGCCAGATGGCAGCACTCTTTTGGGTATGAGGCTGGGGTGTGTGGTCACAGAGTCCCGGTGACAGCCACTCTTCCACCACACTGAAGAGAAGTTGGGGATGCCTGAACTACCTCATAGCTCTCGATACATTTGTGGCTCCCACGGGGAGTCACCAGTCGAGCTCTGTGGGAGCTGTGTGCAGGTAAGCCCATCCACAGCTTGGCTCCACCCTCTTAAGGACTCCTCTTTGGTCTGACTGTTGCCTGCTGCTTTGCCTTTGTAATGTTTGTTCTTTTACACTTGTGAGTGTTCTAGTGCTGATGAGCTAGTCTATCAAAACTGCTTAGGAATTAGAGCTTGTGGGCACTGCATGTGTTTTATATACCAAATACCATTTTAGATGCTTCAGATGTATTTAGCCAGTTATTCCTCACAGAAAACTTTCTGAAATTAGGACAGTTGTCATCAGCCCTCATTTGCAGATGCGGAAACTGAGGCACACAGAAAAGCTAAGAAATTTGCATAAGGTCACCCAGCTTGTAAGTAACAGAGCTGGAAGATTCCTTCCCAGGCATTTTAGCTCCTTAGCCAAGATCTGACTACTCGATAATCCTGCCTTTGACACTTGAACCACTATTCTTTAATGATCTTTTGTTTTGTTTTTAATTACTGTGTTGATTTTTCATTCCCACTGTGTTCCCAGAAAGCTTGTCCCCACGTGAACCCATGTGGGTAACTCCAACCCAGTACCCTTGTCTTTGGTGTTTCTGCAGCTTCTGTGGTAAATGAAATGGTGTGGGAACCTCTGAAACCTGTCCCAGGGACTGATTCACACCACTGTCACTTTGAGGTGACAAAACCATCTCCTCTGCTTCCTCCTGGCTGGCCTGCAGCATTTCGCAGTGTGTCTTGTGCTTTCTTCCCTCATGACAAATTTGTCAAGAGAAAACTCACACTGCTAAGCTAGTAATATTCTTTCTGTTTGGTTTTGTTTTACTGTATCCTTTGGTCTCTCCCCCCCCACACACACACACAAATTATTTCCAGTGAAGTTGCAAAGTGTTTGGCTGGAGGAACTTGCTGAAAATTCATCCTTTCTCTTGTCTACATCCTTCCCGCCTGTTCATATGATTCCACAGCCCAGACCATGATGCTGTCTTCTTGTTGATTATCTGCACTGGTCTGCTTTGGAAGTTTATTTGGAAAATTGCATCCACAAGCCAGAAATGCCCCCACTTCATCCTTGATACAAAGGGGCCCTATGAGGGTGAAGAGAGTTTGGGATTAAGTAAAAAAGCATACAAATATGTCCTTTGAGGGGAGGAGTGTGGGAGGGTGGGGAGAGAAAGAAATGTCCCATAAAATGTACCTTGATTTATTTAGACAAGGAACTTTATTTGTGTTTATTCTGTGCTTGTAGCCCAGAGCTTCAAGGAATGCCCCTGTAACCTACTCCAGAGGCAGGGAGAGTTTTTTTGCCAAAGATCCCTTCTTCCAAAAAAGTGTCAGGTGAAATATGGACTAAGCTACTATCTTCTTTGAGAAGGAGCATGATGGAGACCTGTTTCATTGGTCCGGTTACTGAGAATTTTCCCTCTCCTATTTAAGGACTTATGTGGGTTCCTTGTCTCTCCAATTCTCCCTCAGTGTTTGCCCAGAAAAACTCAAACCTCAGTAGCCAATATCTCTTTCTCTAATCTCTCTCCAAAATTATATGTACCTCTAACTTAGTTTGGGGGTCCCTCCCACAGATCCTGAGATAAGGGTTTTTAATCCAAGAAGTTTATTTAGGAAATGGTTTCAGGAAGCAGTGAGGGAGTGGGGAGAGAAGCAGGGCAGCAGGGAAGGAGCCAGTAAGAGGTTCATATGTGGTGAGTAAGTACTGTGGGAAGTGGTCCTGTTGGGGACCTTCTGAGGAGTTGCGTGAAACAACTCATCAGCCTCAGTAGTTGAGGGGTGCTCATGATGAGTGAGAGCTGAAGCACTTTTGACCTGGCCTATTTGATATCCAATATCATCCTCAGAGATAGTATGCCTCCAGGCAGAGGGGCACTGCCATTGTCTGGGGGTGATGCTGGGATTCCAGCAGCATCTCTTCTAACAACCAAGTACATAAGCATAAGCAAAATAATAAAAAAGATCTATATATTTTTTATTTTTTCAATTTTTTATTTATAAAAAGGAAACATTGACAAAACCATAGAGGGGTACAACTTCGCACAATTCCCACCACCAGAACTCTGTCTCCCATCCCTCCCCTGATAGATTTCCTATTCTTTGCCCCTCTGGGAATATGGACCCAGGATCATTGTCAGATGCAGAAGGTTGAAGGTCTGGCTTCTGTAATTGCTTCCCCACTGAACATGGGCGTTGACAGGTCAATCCATACTCCCAGCCTGTCTCTCTCTTTCCCTAGTGGGGAAGGGCTCTGGGGAAGAAGAGCTCCAAGGCACATTGGTGGGGTTGTCTGTCCAAGAAAGTCTGGTCACATCCTGCTAGCATCTGGATCCTGGTGGCTTAAAAGAGAGTTAACATACAAAAGCAAACAAATTGTTGAACAATCATGGACCTAAAGACTGGAATAGTGCAGATAAAGTGTTGGGGGGGGGGGTCCTCCATTTTGTCAATAGCTAGCAGGCATATTTTAGTTATATTTCAAAGGGCCTGTAGCTATAGTAGTGTTTGTTTATTTATTTATTTGCCTGAGCCTGAAATCTGATATGCAGGTGGATCCAAGTTATTGTCTGGGGAGATGATGTAATGGCTGGAAAATGACAAGAAAGCTGGATCAAGGAAGAGAGTAGCTCCCTAATATGGGAAAGGGGTATAAATATTGTTGACTATAAACCCCATCGATTTGATGTGATCTGGGGCCCATAATCAACTTAGGAGGCTGTGTGACCTCTGCATCCCTGTAGATCTGAGCTCACATTCTGTGGTCATGAGTAGGAACATTCCATGCTGCCCCAGTATTGACCCATTTTCCTCAGGTGTACCATAGAGTATGTTGTCCATCCTCCCTTTGGAGGATGGAACATTCTCTACCATTGTTGATCCAAGTTGAGAGCAAGGTCCTATGGGGGGGGCCCACAAAGAAGTCTATTTTGTTGTTCCTGATAGAAATGACCAGTAAAAAAGACCTATATTTACCTCTAACCAGTTATCCATATATTTGTCTTGTTGGTTCCCCAAGAATTTCTGTCTATCACTATTGAAAGTACATTGGTGGGAACAGGAAGATAGCTCAGAGGTTGAGCACATGCCTTGTATGTTTTAGGTTGTAAGTTTGGGCATGTGTCCCTGGTATTGCTTAAAATGGTGGAGTGATGTTCTTATCTCTCAGTTAAAAAAATGAAATAATGTCCATTGGCACCAGAACAACTTGATTCAAATCTCAACTCTTCTGTACAGCTATGGAACTTAGTTTGGTTTCCATACCTACAAGCTGTAGGTAACAATACTGTCCACTCTCTGGATTTGCTCTGACTGTCAAAGCAGTAAACAAATAGAAAAGTGCAATAGTAACTGATATAGAGTAGATGCTCAACAAACTCTAGCTGCTGTTATCCTACAGTCAAGAAAATTGAAGCTGAAGCTTATATGGTTGCTCAATCAGTGCCAGACACTAACTCAGATCTCTGCAGCAAAAATTATTATTCTTCTGCTATGCCACATGACTTGCAGTCATGAATTATGATAAAGTACTTTATAAACTGTGGAGTACACCACAAATGCCTTGCTTTTATGCTATTTCCTAGTCCTTGTAAGGACAGATAGAATTTTATTCTCTTAAGAGATCCCGTCTGCTCATTAGATTCTGCTATCTGTTGTGTCTATAGAGCTGGCACTGGGCACACTCCCTGGTTTGAGATCAGTTTAAGTGGATGAGTCACCAAAGGTCCCAGGTTGGACACTACCAACACCTCCCTTTAGAACTGCCACCTTGAAACTTCCACTTGAGTTTGGCCCTTTATCCACTATGGCCCAGATACTGTCTTGCTCATCCTGACTTCCCACACACATCACACAGAAGTTCTCCCTGCTCCACATGGGCTGCTGCCTCCATCAGTCATCCTCTTCATGATGACCTCTATTGTTTCTTCTTCCCTGGCCTCTCCACCAGCCCTTCCTAGCCACACAGACTCAGGACTGTTTTCTGTTCTCTACTGGCTGTACCCTAGTCCCCAGCCCACCTGAAGATCTACTCTCCCTGCCTTTCCTGGAGTGGAGTTCCTCCTTGGGTGAAGTTGACTGACATTTATTTTTTATTCATATGTTTGTCTACTGAGCTACTAGACACTACACCCCACTTGGTAATTAATTGGGAAATAAGGACAGAGATTAAGACTGATCTGTGACTGCAGGAGTTATGGGGAGGGGTGCTTTAAACATTGCTAATTGATAGGATGAGCTGAGGTCACTCTGTGAAATGGTAGCTATGTTTTAGAGGAAGTAGAACAAAGTTGGCGTTTGTTTTCTGTTTTCACCAAAGCACGGCTCAACTCTAGCTTCTTTTTTATTAAAATTTATTTATTTATTGGATAGAGACAGAGAGAATTGAAAGGGAAAGGAGAGATAAGGAGGGAGAGAGGCAGAGAGATACTTGAAGCACTACTTCACACTCACAAAGCTTTCACCTTGCAGGTGAGGACTGAGGGCTTGAACCTGGGTTCTTGCTCATTGTAGCATGTTCACTTAATCAGGTGTGCCACTGGCAGGTCCCAAACTCTGGCTTCTTATGGTGCCTGTGATTGAACATAGGGCGGCTGAGCCTCAGGCATGAAGGTCTATTGCCTAAACCACTCTGCTGTCTCCCTGGTTGCTGATGGGTCTTGAGCAGTAGAGATGATCATGAAATCAATGTTGTGGGCATATCATCCTGACTGCAGCATAGATGTATTAGAGAGATCAGGACCCTGCAGGCAGGGTTGAGGAGGTTGGGGAAGATAGTCATTCAACAAATAGTTACAAAAATACTTACTATGTATCAGATGTGTCTTCAGAGACTAGGAGTACAACCTTGGAGAAGAGATTAAGATGCTGCTGTACTAGGGTTTACTATGAAAGGATGAGAGAGGAGAAGCAACAAGAATTTATAATATTAACTAGCAATAAAAACTAAACAAGCAAATGAAGAAAGGGATGCATGGTTTTTACACTGGAGTTCCAAGGGAGGCTTGTGAGATAAGATGACACCCAAGCAGCTGCTAAGTGAGAAGAGGTCACAAGGTTTTTGAGGGAAGAGCAAATGCCCCACAGTAGGAGAATTCTTGACATGTTCAGGAAACAGTGAGGAAGAACAGGTCTAGAGACCATGAGTGAGGATAGAGAAATGGGCAAGCATTTCAGAGAGCATCTCAGGACTTGGAGATCCTTGTAAAAATTGGGCTCTTATTCTCAGCAGTGAAGTGGTTTTTATGTAGAGAAACATAATCTGATTAAAGTGTCTTTGGAGGCAGTGTAGAGGGGAGAGAAGGCAGAATCTACTACGGCAACTAGGATGAAAGATGATATAAGCGAGGACTATCATTGAAGTAATAATATAACTAGGAGTTAACTTATTTCAGTATATATAGCTATAGAAGAATTTGTTGAGACTGCTTTCTTTAAAGAAACCAATTTTAGGGACTGGGAAGACAGCATAATGGTTCTGCAAAAAGACTTTCATGCCTGAGGCTCTAAGGTCCCAAAAAGATAATCGCTAGTACTTCCATAAACCAGAGCTGAGAAGTGCTCTTCTCTCTCTCTCTCTCTCCCCTATCTCTCCCACTTAAATAAATAAATAAAATATTTCTAAAAGGAAGAAAATTATGATATTGGCTTCAAATGGGATGTTAGTAGTGGGCTAGTGAGAAGTGTCTGGATTCTGGATTTAATTAATTAATTAATTACCATGGCCCATGCTTCACAGCTCTAAGTCATTTTTTTGATAGAGAGAGACAGATGGAGAGAAAGGAGGACACCACAGTGCCAAAACTTCTTTCATTTCAGTGAGGGCCAGGCTCAGACCTGGGCTGTACACATGACGAAACAACTGCACTATCCAGCTGAGCTGTCTTGCTGGCCCTGAACAGATTTTGAATATAGAGTTGACAGCATCTGTGAGTGGATTGCATCTGTGTGATAGAGGAAGGAAGAGTAAAAAATGATGTGAGGGCATAGCCAGGGAAGTGATAGAGTGAAGGACTTGCAACCTTAAGATTTGGATGATCCCTATAGCCTCCCCTGCTGGAGCACTCTGATCTCTGTCTTACTCATAAAATAAACAAACTTTTCATTTAAGTGACTCAAGGTTTGGAGACTGAGCAACTGTTGTTTACTGCGATGGGGGGAACTGGTGAAGGTCTGGGGCAAGCAAGGTGGATGGGATTAGAAGTCTAGGGATTTACTAAATTGTTGAACCCTGCTTTGTGCCCAGCAGTGTTCAAACTGCACCTTTTACTAACTCATCTGCGGCCCCCAACAGCAGCCTCTTGGATTGATACTATAATCAGCCCCATTTAGAGCTGCAGAAGTGAAGGCGCTGAGACATCAATGGAGTTTACTGATTCTGCTGGTTAGTGAGCTATAGAACTCAGATTGAGCCCCAACATGTCCCAGATTGTGTTACAGGACTGCCACTCAAAATTTTGAGAGGTTGAAGGATAGGACCCAAGCATGAGAGATTTATTGAGGGGGAAAAAGTACCCAGGTGAGGTACTCAGCCTACCCACAGCCCTACATCCTCCATACCATTTGACCTCTGGGGAAAACCTCCATTTAAGATCCTATCAGGAGGAGATAAAGGAGCATTCCCCTGGAGCTGGGCTTAAGTGTATTTACCATTTCCTCTGCTTCTGTTTGTGAAATGCTGGCTTTGTTTCTGTCTACTTAAAGAAAAATACACTGCAAGGAGAGAAACATGGACTCCATAGAAATGTTTAAGTTTCTGGGCTCCAACTCATTCCTAAATATTATCTTTAAAGAAGAAAGACATAAATGCAGTTGGGCTCCTGCTTAGCTGAGGTCCAGTACACTGGAGCGTGTGAGCAAGGGAGTGGGCAGAGTTGGGCCTAACCTTGCAGGCTTCTTAGCTTCAGGTTCCTTCTTTCCTTCATCTCTTGCCCAAAGAGAATTCATTCTGAATGTAACATTCTTCTATGGGCTTCTATCTAAAAGAGGCCATGATGTTAAGGGCCATTCCTTTCCTTAGCTTCATCAGATCCCAAATTTGGGAGGTATTGGGCTTCAAGGTCTTGGGGGAGGTGTGGGTGTGGATGAACTGTGTGGTGTCCCCAGGAGAGCCTTGTTAATGCCCCCTAAAACCTGCTGCTCCTCTGGAAGTTGATTAGGAAAAAAAAAACTGGCTTCTTATTCCAGGAAATTTGAATCTGTGGAGTCACATCAGTTCAGACTGAGACAAGAGATTAATGGGAATTAGAAAGAGGTCTGCATTCAGGATTGGCCTGAGCTCTAGAATTGTTTCTGCTTGAGTTTCACTTGAGCTCTCAGAATTTCAGAGGCAGTTGAGCAGAGAACTCCAGGAGGGGCTTGCTCTATTGTAAATGTGGGATGAACTGTGACTAGCTTCTTGGCAGCACAAACCAACCTCTTTTGATTGTCTGTCAAGCTCTTGCATGGATGGGCTTGGCCTGCTTCTTTGTTTTTTATTTCAAAATGCATTGGATGGATATTGGATATGACCATGAGTTAGGCATGTCACTGGACACTTTCACATTGATTGCTTTATTTATTTCTCACCTAATCCTGGAGTCTTAATGTTAACAATACTCACTAAAGATGAGGAAATAGAGACATAGGGATCTACTGGCTCCAGTGTGTTAGGTGTCACAGCTGACAAGTGTCAGTGTCTAGAGCTCCCCTGTGGCCACCAGAACACTTCTCTATTTCTACCTTTATTTCTCTTAGCTGGACTTCCCTACCTTCACCCCTACCCCAATTCCTTTAACCAGGCTCGGCTCCACTCAGGCTCTCAATGTTAGCCAGATCTGGATCCTCAAACCTTGCCCTGATCCCTGTTCATTCCTCAGAGCATCACACAGAGAGAAAGCTCAAAAGACTGAAAGAAATTAAAACACTTCAAACACTGCAAGACTGTATGGGGAGTCCTTAAATAAGGAAAAATGGAATTACCTTATGATCCAGCAATATCACTGGAGTGGAAGCAGCCTAGATGTCCATCAGCAGATGACTGGCTAAAGAAGTTATGGGATATATATTTCATGGAATACCATTCTGCAAAAAAAAAAAAAAAGATGATATTGTGTCCTTTGGGACAAAATGGATATAAGTGGAGGTGATGATGCTTAACAAAATAAATAAAGAGAAGAAAGACAACTACCTGATGGTTTCACTTATATGTTGTATCTAGAATTTACATGAACTTGAAAAAAATAAAACAGAAGCAAAACTATTTCTAAGGCTTATGAGAACTATAATAGTTATTTTTGGGAGGGTGGGGATACAGAACTCTGGTGTTTGGTGTTGTTTGGAACTATATACACTGTAATATTACAATCTTGTAACCTGCCATTAGCCATAAATAAAAAAATTAAAGATAAAATAAAAGAATAAACACTCTCCAAACCCTGAAAGCGACCCAGGGGTCCAACAAGAGATGAGTGGCTGAGCAAGTTGTGGTCTATATACACAATGAAATACTACTCAACTATTAAACATGGTGATTTCACCTTCTTCACCCCATCTTGGATGGAGCTTGAAGGAATCATGTTAAGTGAGATGAGTCAGAAGCAGAACGATGAATATCTCACTCATAGACAGAAGTTGAAAAACAAGCTCAGAAGGGAAAACACTACACAGAACTTGGACTGGAGTTGGTGTACTGCACCAAAGTAAAGGACTCTGGGGTCGGGGAGGTGGGGGTGGGTTCAGGTCCTAGAACATGGGCTGAACAAGACCTAGTAGGGATTGAATTGATATGTGGAAAACTGGGAAATGTTATGTTTGTACAAACTACTGTATTTTACTGTCAACTGTAAGCCATTAATCCCCAAAAAAGAAATTAAACAAATAAATAAATAAATAGGGGGCTGGGTAGTGCAGCAGGCTAAGCACACATGGCATGAAGTGCAAGGACTAGCACAAGGATCTCGGTCCCCCCTCCACCTGCGGGGGGGTCACTTCACAAGCTGTGAAGCAGGTCTACAGGTATCTGTCTCTCTTTTCTGTCTTCCCCTCGTCTCTTGATTTCTCTCTGTCCTGTCCAACAACAGCAGCAGCAACGACCATAAGAACAATAACAATAACAACAAGGGCAGCAAACTTGGGAAAAATGCCTCCAGGAGCAGTGGATTTGTAGTGCAGGGATTGAGCCCCAGTGATAACGCTGGAGGAAAATAAGTAAATAAGTAAATAAATCAATAAATAAATAAACTCTCTGCCAAGAGATATGATACCCAGAATACCAGGGAAGTACTGATAAAAGCCTCCTGCAAGGTCCTAGCTTCATTCATGCATTATCCTTCCTTCATATACCTTGATCCAGTCCCACAGGTGAGGCAGCAGCATAGCCCTACCTGAAATTTTGATAGAAATGCAGAATCTTGGGGTCAGGGAGGTGGCTCAGATTTAGAACCCATACCTTGCATATTTGGGGTCCCGACTTTGATCTTGACACACAGATAAAACGGTAGAACAGTACTCTGAACTTTCTTCCCTACCACACCCCTCCTCCTCCTCTTCCTCCTCTTCCTCCTCTTCCTCCTCTTCCTCCTCCTCCTCCTTCTCCTTCTTCTCTCTCAATAAAAATTAAAGTTAGGGGCCTGGTGGTGGTGCATCAGGTTAAGCGCACATGGCACAAGCACAAAGACTGGTGCAAGGATCCGAGTTCCAGGCCCCACCTCTCCACCAGCAGGGAAGTCACTTCATAAGCAGTGAAGCAGATCTGCAGGTGTCTATCTTTCTCTCCCCATCTCTGTTTTCCCCTCCTCTCTCAATTTCTCTCTGTCCTGCCCAACAACAACAATAACAATAACAGCAGCAGCAACAATAACAACAACAACAACAGAATGGGAAAAATGGCCTCCAGGAGCAGTGGATTAGTAGTGCAGGTACTGAGCCCCAGTGATAAGCTTAGAGGCAAAAAAAATAATAATAATAAAGTACATCCAGAAGTTCAGTCTCTAGTTTTATTCCCCATCCTCTGATCAGACTCTATTTTAACAAAATCCCCAGTGATTCAGGCCAAATACACTGAGTGTGAGATGTAGTCTACTTTCCTTCCCCAAAGCTCAGGCCCCAGACCAACAAAGGGAGCCAGGAATTTGCCCATGGCTGTGCTCATGCTGTCTTTAAAGCACTATGCTGGCTAGAGGACCTCACTCAGTTCCTGACCCTCAGGGTTTGGTGATGGTACAGTGGAAGATACTTCCCATCATATGGGTGTGGATAGATGACCACAATTTTACTGTTGACCATTCCACTTCTGCTCAGATAGGCCCCTGAGGGTGTGTAAACACTTATTCCCAGATGTCCCCCTTGTCTGCCCTTGGAGCCAGGAACCCTTTCATCAAAATCAAAGATAGGATGATTCATCCTTAGGTTCCTGCTCCCCACTCAGCTAGGTGTAGGGACCAGCCCCCTGACTTTGCCATCATGAGCATTAAGAAAGGCACCCTGACCTGGTAAACAGAAGCTGTGTTACTCTTTTTTTTTTTTTAATTATCTAGCACAGATAGAAATTGAGAAGGAATGGAAAGATAAAGAGGGAGAGAGGAAGGCAGATAGATACCTATAGTCCTGCTTCACTGCTAATTAAGTGTATCCCCTGCAGATGGGAACTAGGTGCTTGAACCTAGGTCCTTACACATGGTAACATGTGTGCTCAACCAGGTGCACCACTACCTGGTTCCCAGAGTGCTACTTTTTTTCCCCCAGTGCTACCTTTCTAAGCAGAGCTAGCACACCTGTCCTTTGAGGTTGCAGCCTGAGAATGATCTGTTCATTCTTCAAATGTGCCTGATACTCCTACACTCAATGCCTCAGGCTTCCTGCCACATCAGCAGATTGTACTCTGTGCCCTAAAAGAAAGTATAAACAGGTACTTCTTACAGGCTGGCCTCTCTGCTGACATCATAGCTTAGCTCTTTGGCTTATCAGCCTCAGAGCAAATAATGAATGGGTATGGCTAGATGGAGAACATTATTGAAGGCTGAGAAAGAAAACAGCTCCATTGAGTAGGATGTAAGATGGGAACTCAGATTACAGTCTTCCTAGTCACAGCGTGGAAGCGAAATTTAGAGTGTGCAATGAACCAAGGAGAAATATATTTCATGCCCTTTGGAAACCTTTCAGGAGAGATTCCACTATTGAGATAACTGACCACAGAATTCTACTCTTATTTCTTTATTCACCTTTATTTATTATGCCTGACTAGGAAGCTAAATGAAAAAGCTGTCAAGTGTTAAAAGTTCAAGGGCCAGGTGGTGGTGCACCTGGTTGAGTGCACATGTTATAATGCGCAAGGACCCGAGTTCAAGCCCTCAGTCCCCACTTGCAGGGGAATTGCTTTGAGAGTGGTGAAGCAGTGCTGCAGATGTCTCTCTGTCTCTCTCCTTGTCTATCATTCCTTTCTGTCTTGATTTTTGGCTGTCTCTAGCCAATAAATAAATAAAGATATTTTTTTTTAAGTTTGCCTATCTCCAGATTCTTTGTGCATAAATACTTTCTCTCATTGTCTACCTTGGACTGCCCTCTTAGCCCATTGGATACATGCAGAAAAAGAGTAGGAGCAAGCCCAGGGACTGTACCAGCGGAATCAGTCTTCAAATCTAGCTCTCTATAATACGTTTGAGCAGAGAAAATGCATTTGAGCAGAGAAAATGAATAACCTTAGGACTTCACAGAGAAATCAAAGATATGGGAGCTTTCTAGCAGAACTAATTTTTAACTGAAATTGTCTGTGTATTTATAAAAGATGAATGCCTTTAGAAATACCCCCTCTCTCCTTAGGTCATCTCATTTCTTTTATTTTTTACATTTTATTGGTGATTTAATATTTATTTACAAGATTATGAGATAACAGGGGTGTAATTCCACACCATTCCCACCACCAGAGTTCTGGGTCCTCATTCCCTCCACTGGAAACTGCAGTGGTTCTCCCTAGGTCATAGATAGGGTGGTTATTATTTCTATAACTATCTATATCTATATATTTGTCCACTTTTTCTATTATCCTGGCTTCTCTTCCTTTCTAAATCACACTTACACCTGTTACTACTTTCGAATGTCCTTTCTTTTTACCTCTCCTCTCTCTGAATCTTGATGGAAATGGAGTTCAGAACCCTCTGATCAACTTCCCTTAACATTTCTCCCCCTCTATGGGTATGGACCAAAATTCTTTTTTTTTAAAGATTTTATTTATTTTATTAATGAGAAAGATAGGAGGAGAGAGAGAAAGAGCCAGACATCACTGTTACATGTGCTACCAGGGATTGAACTCAGGACCTCATGCTTAAGAGTCCAGTTCCTTAGCTACTATGCCTCCCAGACCACTGGACCAAAATTCTTTATGCTCTCTTTTACACAGTACCCAGGATGCCAGCTGAAGACCAGCATATGTCACTGGGAAAAGAAAGCACAAGGAAAAGCAAAGCCAACTGCCTTTCAGTGTTTATTAGTGCATGAACACAATGATGCCCTTGATGCTATTCAGAGGGAAGGCTATACAGACCAAGTCCACTTTGGCATTTAGAGACATCGTACAAAGGTTCCATTGAGATGAGAGTGTCCATTTATTTTGAGGAAATCTGTCCTCTGTCAACCATGATCTAGGAGAAAGAAGATGTCCAGATGCCATGTGGATAAGTTCCATCACACACACACACACACACACACACACACACACACACACACACACACTCACACACTCACACACGTGCATGCATTCCTGTTGTGTTAACACTGGGAACTATAAACTCTACTGTGAGAAATAGGATTTCCTTTTCTCTCTTAAGTCAGCTGTATTGGGTTTCCTATTGCCACCGTAACAAATTACCACTAACTTTGTGGCTTAGAACAGCACAGATATACTATTTTTGGAGGTCAGAGTCTAAAATCAGGGTGTCAGCAGGTTTTCTGGAGGCTGCCAGGATTCCTTAGCTTTTCCAGTGCCTACAGGCCTCCCACATTCCAGGTCTCCATGCCCCCACAGCCAGCAACCAATCTCATGACCACAATCTTTACTTTTTAATTGTCAGGTTTCCTGCTCTCATTCTTCTACCTTTCTTGTCCATCTTTAAAGACCTTTGTGATTACATTGAATCCACCTGGATAATCCAGGATAATCTCTTTATTTCAAGATCCCCATTTTAATCACATCTGCCAAGACTACTTTTGTCATGTAAAGTCACATATTCACAGGATCAGGGAATTAGGTTATGCACCTCTCTAGGGGCCATTATTCTGCCTCCCACACTAGCACAAGCCTTTTTAAGAAGCAGATGGCACCTTGAGACTTGTTAATTAGTGAATATGATGCAGGCATCTTTTAAGTCATTTACATTGCTACCAAAAGGACAATAATGAATTCCAAATATATAAATTGGAACAAGAATTGGATCTGAAACTTTTATAAAAAGGTAAGGGAAAGAAAGCAAATGTGAAGAAATACAGGTTAAGGACTATAGTCAAGACAGGAATGGGCAGGGTAAAGGGGAGAAGAGAGGAGGAAAGAAATGGTGTCCTGTGTGAAGCATGGAGCATGGGCAAAGTCCTAAGGACAATACAGAGCCACAAATAGCTCGTCCATCCTGATGCCTTGGTAGGCACCAAGTTTCTCAGAACAGGCACCATGTCTTCACTGTTCTGCACTGCTGATGGCTTAGCAGAGGACCGGACCCCTGCAAGTCTCACCCAGTCATCTGTAGAATTGCCAAGTGAGTCTCTTGAGTTCTCAACAATTCTACCTCCCACTAGCCTCAAAGTCTTCAAGGGAGAGAAAGGCACTGTTGTCCACAGGGGTTGTCTGCAGGGATTCTAGAACAAAAATTTAAACTTGCTTTAATTAACTTTAGACCCACTAGCAATAATTCACCCTTACTAGACTCATACCACACAGAAGAGCTTGTCTCTTTTTCTAGTAGTGGTGAAGACCAGGGAGTGATATAATCCCCACTTAACACTGAGAAAAATTGAAGCTGGGGACTCCCCTCACATGCCCCAAGGTGCATCTGTGAGTTGCTCCTGGAGGATTGGCATCCCTCAGCCAGAAGCAACCCTTCATTTGATATCAGTCACATCCCTGGGGCCCCAGGTAGGTGATGTGGAATGCTGAAAGCTCAGTTTGGGAGTTTTGCCAACGGGCTCCTCTTAATTCCTGAAATAAATCCCTTTCTATTCTGTCTGCTCAATTAGCTCAATTCAATTATTTTTTTTCATGATATAATTTTATTCCAAAAATGATTTGAGGAAGCTTAAAATACATAAACTAATGCAAGATAATAACCTATATGTAGACAAGGAAGTCAGAGAAGCATAAAGAGAGGGGGAAATCAAATTATACCCAGAGTAATGAATGTCAGAGTTTATATGTCATACATGCTACATGGATGTGAGTAATAGTTATGACTCTGAGTCATAGTTATGACTAGAGTGAACTCTTTCCAAAGTCTTTGAAAGTGCATGTGACTTTATAATACATGCAAATCATAAACAATTTTTCACAGGTAAAGCACCACATAGCTTGAAGAGCTTAATGAAAACCTGTCCACACCCAGTTTTCACATGTCTTTCAGTCTTAGTGGGAAGCCCAGAGGTGAATCAGCATAAGAACAGCAGAATGTGGGCATGGGCACTTATTCTTTGTAGTTCAGAAGATAGATGGATGGAAGGAAGAATAGATTTTGGGGTGAATGGATGATGGATGGAGAGATGGATAGATCACAAATGGGTTGGTGGATTGATGGATGGATGAGGCTGGGTGACGGATAGATGGTGGTGGAATGTTGGATAGAAGGAGGGATGTGTGGATGGTAATACCAGGGATGATCATAGGCCTACTTCCTACTTGCCTGGACACCAGGCACCTCGTTGTTTTAAACATCCAACTTGGGCTTTCTCCTTTGTGACTCTTGTACCACTTCCCATTCAGACAAGGTAATAACCTCACTACAGCCCAACCCCATAGACACAGGCTGGGGGTACGGATCCACCTGGCATATTCAGTGGAGAAGCAATTACAGAAGCCAGAATGCACATCTGCTGCACCCCAAAAAGAATTTTGGACCATACTCCCAGAGAGGGAGAAATGTTAGGGTAAGATGACTAGAGGGCTCTGAAACCTAATTCCATCAGGACCCAGAGAGAGAGAGAGAGGAAAAACATTCAGTAGTAATAGGTATAGGTGTGACTTAGGATGAGAAGGCAGAGCTATAGGGAAAAATGAGCAAAAATATAGATAGATAGATAGATAGATAGATAGATAGATAAAGGTAGATTGTTACAGAAATAATAGTCAACCCATATCTGTGACCTTGGAAGAACCACTGCAGTTTCTAATGGAGGCAGTGGGGATACAGAACTCTGGTGGTGGGGACAGTGGGGATTTGTTCCCCTGTTATCTTGTAATTTTGTAAACCAATATCAAATCAGTAATAAAAAAAAAAAAAGAAGTCACTGGAGGAATGTGTGTCTCAAACTGATGGGAGATCAGAATGGGTCACTTAGATTCACTCTCTGAGGGTCAGGGTGACTGGTTCCCAGCTGTCTATTCTGGTAGACTTCTCTCCACAGTAACTATACACAATATGCCTAGTGCATACATACACATGTATATATGTATACATCACAGACTATATTGCAACACTTATGTTGATTTACAGTCATATCTAAATTCCATCTGGCGAATCTGCTTGTAACTCTGACTTCATTTTCTTTTCTATAAAATGGGTGTATGGGCAGATGACCCCATTAATGTGTCCTAAAGCCCCACCTCCCCAGATCCCTGTCCCACTAGAGAAAGAGAAAGACAGGCTGTCAACACCCATGTTCAG
Organism: Erinaceus europaeus; assembly: GCF_950295315.1. Lineage (NCBI taxonomy): Eukaryota > Metazoa > Chordata > Mammalia > Eulipotyphla > Erinaceidae > Erinaceus > Erinaceus europaeus. The sequence continues at coordinate 72,723,523 of NC_080178.1, read as the reverse complement.
TGGAGAAGCAATTACAAAAGCCAGACCTTGCGCCTTCTGCACCCCATAATGATCCTGGGTCCATACTCCCAGAGAGTATGGACCCAGGAATAGGAAAGCCATCAAGGGAGGGGATTGGATATGGAGTTCTGGTGGTGGGAATTATGTGGAGTTGTGCCCCTCATATCCTATGGTCTTGTCAATGTTCCCATTTTATAAATAAAAATTTTAAAAATGGGTGTAACCTCACCTATATAATGAGATGTTATATGTTCTTACATATAAAATAACATACAAACAGTGCTTAGAACAATACCTGCAACCGAGTACAAATCCAGTAAACATTTAGTTGTTCTTATTCATATTATTATTACAAATGAATTTCATATATTTTTCCATTATCTAAAATGTTTTTGAAGCAAACAGTGCTATAAGAATCAGCTCTTCAGTGATGGATGTCTTCATTATTTGTGGTGTATTAAGTGGAATTACATCAGGCTCAACCTGACGCTGTTGACTGGCTACGGAAGAAGGGCAAACGCTAGAAGAAGAAGAAGAAGAAGACCACAGCTTGCATTTATTGAGTGCCTGTGATGAACTAGGCTTCAAATATTGTTTCACTGACTCTCAGTAAAGCAACCCAACCCCCCCTCAGGAAATCAAAGTTATAAGACCATCAGCCAGAAGACTCAGCTGTTGGTGGAGCTGGCCTGCATGCAGCTCCTACCCCAAAACCTGTTGGCAAGGCTGCCCTTCCCCCAGCATGTTCTTTCTCTGAGCTGTTTGTTTTCCTGATTCCCATTCTATCTGACAGCCCACACAGACACATGGCCCAGGGGCATCTCTCCAGGTTGCAGAATTTTTATAGTAGCACACAGTGGAAACAATGGCAGGTTTTATTATTTTTTTTTGGGGGGGGGGGTGAGGAGGAGTCCTATTGTCCATAATACAATCCTGCACTCTGTGTAGGTGTCTACATTCAGGTCTTTGTCTCTCTGTCGGTGTCCAAAAGACCAGACCACAGGGCATCAGAGTATTCATGTGTGTGTTTTAGTGAGAGCCTACCTATCTTTTTCACTACTCAAAGATAACATTTCTCTCTCTCTCTCTCCACCTCCCTTTCTCCCTCTCATATTTGTGGATCAGTAGACTAGCCTGCCTTGCCCAAGCAGTATGCAAAGGCTTACTCTCCCTGGTGTGTGCATTTATATGCCTAGGCACAGACCTGCCTCTCTCCCAAGGGTGACCATAGACACTTGTAAACTATCCTTCAATTCTGTTGTTGAGACTCTCCTAGGACACTTTGGCCTGGCGCAGCAGGAAGTTGGGAGAGGGAATGTTTAGTCTGGAAGGCAGGCAGGCAGGCAGCTGGAGTTTCCCTAGGGAGTACCAGGCGGGCAAGCTGGACTCAGTGCTGCTCCCAGTGACCTGGAAGATGAACGGGACAGGCCGTAAGACCCAAGGTGCAGATGCTCCTGCCTGGACAAGGCTGGGCCTGGAAGGGCTCCACTGTTTTGTGTGCTAAACTCACCCACCCAGTCACACCTAGTTCATTGAGCAGGTCCTCTGTTTTCCTTGTCTTCATTTTCCTTCTTGTTTTCAGTCCTTGGAAGAGTGGGGTTTTGTGTTGAACAGAAGCTGGATTAGCTCAGGGATATTGAAAGTGCATGGCATAGCACTGTGTGGTCAGGCAGTCAGTGCTATGTCATGCGGTACTCCTGTAACTTTAGACAGGAACACTACCTAACTTCTGAAGCTTAGTGTCCTCACCTGTAAAAATGGGTCTAATCTCATGTTGCTGGCTTGTTTGGAAGCTCAAAGTACACAGTCTCTGTAAAATACCTAGAAGGGTATTGACTACATTGGGTTCCCCCTTCTTTTGTGGAAATCTCTGGAGAGCAGCTTCATGACTAGACAGGCAGAGCAATGCCATATGTTTCTAGAAAAAGAATGATTCCGTTTTGAAAACCTAGCAGAAAGGGCAGAGAGGAGGTCTCAGTTCTGCAAGTGGCTTCACTTAGCTTTCTGTAGCTTCAGTGTGAACCCTCCTGTTTCTATTTTAGCGGCTGTTGTGAAGGCAGTTCAGGGGGATGGTGGTGATTGGTGGAGGGGCAGGATGGCAAGTCTGTGAAAAGCATGCACCTCTCTCCCCAACAAGAAGAACAAGATCTATGAGGCCCCTCCCCTCTTCCCAGGAGACATCAAACCATTAACACACTTTCCATCACATTTATTATCACATTTGAGCTCCATAATACTCCTGTGAGCTGGGGAATATGTAGCCCAGGATCAGACACAGGACCCAGAGCTGCTAAGTAACTTGCTCAAGAAAGCAGAGCATGATCATCAGAGGCAGAAGAGTGGAGACTGGGAAGGGGAGTGCATGCTGCCTTGTTGTTTTCTTCTCTGAATCTCTGATCCTGGTCAACACTGTGCAGATTTTACCCTCAAGGAAATTCTCCTGTAGTGGGTTCAGGCACAAAATAAAACCATGAACAAAGAAAGTCCATATTTGATCATTTCCAGAATAGCAAGTGTTCTGGAGAAGGATAAATACAGTTGCTGTTGTCAAGCATGGTGGCAATGGGCCTGAGAGCTGGCTCTACACTAAAGTATGTGCCTTGCTCATATGGGGTCCTGGATTTGGTGAGGAACTGTTGCTGTTCTGGGCTATTGCACTGTTTTTTGGGTTTTTCCTCTCAATTTAAAAATAATGGGTGGTGAATTGTGGGGTGGTTTTAAGAAAGACCTTCCAGAGAAGATGTCTTCAGTACAGACCTATATGACGAGAAACAGGACGAGAGAGATCCATGTTGGCTAGAGCTGAGGGGTTAGTATGGTAGAACCTCTCCCTCTATCCTACTCTCTCTCTCTCCCTCCCTCCGTCCTTTCCTTCCTCTCTCTCTCTCTCTCTCTCTTTCTCTTTATATTTACTTATTTATTTATTTTCCATTTTGTTGCCCTTGTTTTTTATTATTGTTGTAGTTATTGTTGTTGTAATTGATGCCATCGTTGTTAGGACAGAGAGAAATGGAGAGAGGAGGGGAAGACAGAGAGTAGGAGAGAAAGATAGACACCTGCAGACCTGCTTCACCACCTGTGAATCGACTCCCCTGCAGGTGGGGAGCCAGGGGCTTGAACTGGGATCCTTATGCCAGTCCTTGTGCTTTGTGCCACGTGTGCTTAATCTGCTTGCTACCAGCCTACTGCCCCTTGCTTCCTCTTATAATTCAGGATCTAGCACCCATCTGCAGAATCTCATTGAAGCTTCCACAGTGACCAAATCCACTGGAGGACTCCCCATATTTTGTGTTGAAACTTTCAAGTACTTCCTATTAGGTTGACAGTAAACTTGAAGGACTATATTACCATAAAATTCCAGAGACAGTTAAGTTGGAAATGTATTCCAAAGGGCCTGGTGGTAGAGCACATGGTTGAGTGCATATGTTACAATGCACAAGGACCTGGTTTCCAGCCCCCGGTCCCCACCTGCAGGGGAAAAGCTTTGTGAGTAGTGAAGCAGTACAGCAGGTGTCTCTCTGTCTCTCTCCCTCTCTATCTCTCCTTTCCGTCTCAATTTCTGACTACCTCTACCAATAAATAAATAAAGATAATAAAAAAACATAAAAAAATGTATTCTGGGAGTCGGGCGGTAGTGCAGCTGATTAAGTGCATGTGGCTGCAAAGTGCAAGGACCAGTGTAAGGATCCTGGTTTGAGCCCCCTGGATCCCCACCTGCAGGGGAGTCGCTTCACAGGTGGTAAAGCAGGTCTGCAGGTGTCTATCTTTCTCTCTCCCTCTCTGCCTTCCCCTCCTCTCTCCATTTCTCTCTGTCCTATCTAACAGTGACAACAACAATAATAACTATAACAAAACAACAAGGGCAACAAAAGGGAATAAATAAATATTTAAAAAACAAAGAAATGAATTCCAAAGCATTTGACTCTGTTGTACGAGGTATTAAAGCACTCTGCACAGTGCTTAGAATCAGGTATTGTTATTTTATTTAAAAGTAAGTAGTGGGGCTGGAGTGGCTTAATGGTCATGAGAAAAGACTTTCACACCTGAGGCATCGAAGATTTCAGGCTCAGTCCCCAGTACCACCATAACCCAGAACCAAGCAGTTCTCTGGTAAAGATAGAGAGAAGAGAGAAGAGAGGGGAGAAGGAGGAGAAAGAAGAGGAGGAGAAGAGAAAGGAGAAAAGGAAGGAAGCAAGGAAGGAGAGATAATTTTAAAAGGGAGGTAAGAGAGTAATATGTATTGTTTGTAGGAGCTACTAGAGCATTATCTTAACAGGGAGATACAATCAGCTTACTCCAAGTTTCTAGTTAAGGTCAGTCAAACAAAGCATTACTTACACGCAGAGAATTGGGAAAGGGGCCATGTGGTGGCACACCTGATTGGGCACACACATTACAGTGTGCAAGGGCTTGGGTTCAAGCCCCTGGTCCCCACATGCAGGGGGAAAGCTTTGTGAATGGTGAAGCAGTGTTGCAGGTCTCTCTCTCTTTCTCCATTCCCTCTGAATTTCTGGCTGTCTCTACCCAATAAATAAAGATAATTTAAATTTTTTTTCAAAAGTTAAAAAAGAGAATTAGGGAAGAAAAGAAGACTTACCAACAGAGCCAGGCTGATAGCTTAGTGGTAGAACACTAGGTTGACAATCCTAATGAGAGAGGAGACACATAATGAGAAAACAAATAATATTAATAATAATAATACATAATTCTGCCCCTGAATTTAGGTGGTCTCTCCTTTTGCTTATAGATTCACTGATGAGCTTTCACCTCCCCCACTAAGAGTTGGAGAGTCACATTAACTTCCTCCCTTACCTCTGCTTCCTCACAGATCAAATGAGGGCACTCACAACTCCTCTCTACAGAAGTGTTTAGTAAAGTTGTGCACTAAGTAAGTGCTCAATGCAAGCCCCCAGAACAGAGTGTACCACCCAAAGGTAGCCTCTGATCAGTGGCTCTGGTGACTGATGTGGTTCCAGGAGATAACTGCCCTCTGGGTATCATGCCTATGCTGTGGCTTCAATTTGTGATGTGAACGTGAAATTTGCTTGGTGATCAGAAGTCACTATGCTCCCAGACATCTAGTTAGCCATCCTCTTCCCAAGAGGCAGGTCTGTTATGTGATCTTTATTTCCCTATTTTACACACCCTCCATCAGCAGGAGAGACTTGTGCCAGTTATTAACCAACTGTGTCAATGGCCTCTTTCTCATCTTTCCACTATTTACACCCACCAGGAAACATGCCTTCTGGCAGAAAGAAAAGGAGAGCAGGACTGAGCTTTTACATATTGCTTCAAAACCCCATCTCCAAGCCCAGCATGCTGATGGGTGCTGCACTCATTAGATTTCCTGTCTGGTTTGAGGGTTCAGTACCTGTATACCCCTACTTACTACCTATTCATAAGCAAGGTATGCCAAGCTATTGTCGAGCAGAACCCATCTTATTTCAGACAAATTATAAATCTTATTTTCTCTCATTTTTTATTAATAGTGGTTCACAAGATTGTAAGATTACAGGATATATTTACACACCATCCTCACCTCCAAAGTTCAGTATCCTCACCCTCCCAATGATAAACACCATAGTTCTGACATCATTTTCTAATAACTTAACCCTCTTCTCTCTGCCTCAGCCTACTTATCGGTCAATCAAAACCCAAGTGCCTTGCCTCACAGAAGGCCCTGTCCTTCAATACATACCTATTTGGCTCCCTTGATAAAATGACGTTTGTAGGGCAGTTTTGTGAGCTGACAGTGCTGTCTAGGCCTCACAACTGCTGTCTGCCCTTTATTACTCAAGGAGCTGATACTGACTTTAGATTATGCATGCTCACTACTGTTAGTAGATTGACCAGCTTCTTCTTTCATGCAGTTAGTTGCCTGTTCTATGCTTTTAATCTTCAGTTCAAAGAAGACTGATTCCTTGAGCAAGCCCTACAGGGAGAAACTTCCATTCTGAAATTATTTTTGATGACAGTTGTTTCTCTCCCAGAGTGTTGTGTATTCGGTTTTTATCTTAGAACACTGAATGCTCAACAGTGGACTAGAAAGCTTGGATGCTATAGGAGAAATTTAAGCCCTGGCTTCCACATGCTCTTTCTCACTTGGAAACAAAGATGCATCCAGCCTTTAGCAATCACACTTTTCACGGGCAGGACACGTTGCCAAGCACTTCTCACCTGTATGCTTATCAGCTAACTCTCCCCATTTTATTCTACTTGGATGACCACTGAGGCTCAGTACCTGCATGAATCTATAGCTCCCACAAACCCTTTTTTTTTTTTATGAAGGAAGTTGTTATTTGAGAATCAGGATTGAGAGTCAGGCCTACAACCAAGAGGCAGTCCTAAAAGACCCCCTTGAGTGTCCCTCTCAGGGAATTCTGGAATAATCTAAGCTTAGCTCATTGATTTGAAATATTTTTTTCAAATCAGAAACTATTTATTTTATTTTGTTCTATTTATTTATTTCCCCTTTTGTTGCCCTTGTTTTTATTGTTGTAGTTATTATTGTTGTTATTGATGTCGTCATTGTTAGATAGGACAGAGAGAAATGGAGAGAGGAGGGGAAGACAGAGGGAGAGAGAAAGACAGACACCTGTAGACCTGCTTCACCGCCTGTGAAGTGACTCCCCTGCAGGTGGGGAGCCGGGGGCTCGAACCGGGATCCTTACACCTATCTGTGCTTTGTTAACTAGAAACCATTTTTTATAGAAGTTGGGAGACAGAGGTAAAAAGGGGAAAGAGACATAAAGAGACGGAAAGGCACTGAAGCACTGTTTCACTGCTTGCAAAACTTCTCCCCTGCAGGTGCTCCCACATGGTTGTCCAGGACTTGAATTTGGGTCCTTGTACATGGTAATGTATGCTCTACTGGATGAGGCTGCTGCATTAGCCTCTCAGCCAATTTCTTTTATTTATGACATATATTGTAATTCCCACTTCACAGATGAAGAAACTGAGGCTGAGCTGATTGCTTATCTAAGGTCTTACAGTTGGTCAGTGGCGTATCTTGAAAAGCTGTCTCCCTCTGCTTCAGTACTGAGTGATGTTTGCCTTATGTTCACCTCCACCTTTGGACTCTAAGATCTGGAGGCTGGAGTTCTACGAATTCATCACAGTGCCTGGCTGAAGCCCCTCTTAAGACACTGGCCACTGAGATAGCACACTCAGGGCCTCAGACTCCCCCAAGCCCTTTCCCACTAACCTCCCTTCCCAGTCACATCCCAAAAGGACTTTTGCCTTCCTGATCTTCCTGCCAACAATTGAAGGGCCTCTGCTCAGCTGCCAGGTTGTTGAGACAAGCACAGCCTTGACCGGGGCCTGGGGCTCCTGGCCAGGTTCCTGGGTCTGTCTCTCCAGACAGAGGGGAGGTCCCTGGCATTCAAGAGCCTGGGCCTGTACCTGCCAGCAGATCCAGGGGCTGCTCAGCCCTCCAAGAGGCCATGCTGTTCCTGGCTGCCAGTGGAGAGCCCAGGAGACCTGGGCAACAGTTGCCTGAGGGCTGAGAAATACACTGGCTCCAGTCTGGCTCCTTCATCTGAAAGATCAGGGGAGCCTGACCCAGCAGCCCAGTATTGTTCCTGTAGTGACTGGGGCAGCCAGCAGGTCAGACCTGCCTAGAAGAGTCCAGTCTAGGTCCAGGGGTACATCAGCCTGTTTCCTCACATTCTCCTTCATCCATGCAGAGTGGGCTGCAGTGGGGAAGCATTCTGAGCACTCTCCTGGGCCAGAATACATAGTTCCTGTGTGTCATGCAGAAGGCAGGCAAGCTTTGGTCCCCTGATGAGAAACCGTCCCTCACCTCTCAGAAAACTGCTGGCCTGGTTTGGATTCCAGTCTGTCGTTTACCAGCTGTGTTGTCCTGAGCAAATCTCTTCACTTCTCTGAGCCAAATTCTTTATTTACCCTATAGTTTGGCCGCTGTATCTCATTGCCCCCACGCTTCTCTTGTGCCCTGATTCTCTTCAGTGTACACATGTGATGGAGGTGATTCGGTATAAGCAGGTGCTATTCAAAATTCTTTGTACTTGGCTGGGAGGTAGCTTATCTGGTGGAGCAAACTCCTTACTGTGTGTGAGACCCTGAGCTTGATCCTCAACACCACATGGGCGCATCATGGACAGTACTAGGCGGGGACCCCATGGATTGTGGGATGGCACATTGGTCTTTCTCTCCCTTTCCCTTTCTTGTCCCCTTTTCTGATTTGACCTTTGTCCTCTAACTCCCTCTCTTTTTTATGTTTCCCTTTTGTTGCCCTTGCTTTTTATTGTTGTTGTTATTGATGTCATCATTGTTGGATAGGACAGAGAGAAATGGAGAGAGGAAAGGAAGACAGAGAGGGGGAGAGAAAGATAGACACCTGCAGACCTGCTTCACAGCCGTGAAGCGACTCCCCTGCAGGTGGGGTGCCGGGGATTCAAACTGGGATCTTTGCATTGGTCCTTGCACTTTGTGTCACCTGTGCTTAACCTGCTGAGCTACAGCCTGACTCCATTTTTTTTTAAATTATTATCTTTATTTATCGGATAGAGACAGAAATCGGGAGGGAAGGGGGTAATAGAGAGGGAGAGAGACAGAGAGACACCTGCAGTCCTGCTTCACCCCTTGCAAAGCTTTCTCCCTGCAGGTGGGAATTGGGGGCTTGAACCTGGGTCCTTGCACATTCTAACATGTGCACTCAACCAGGTGCACCACCACCTGGCCCTCTTACTCTCTTTATAAATACATACAGTTTTTTTTTTAATTGGACCAAGGAAGCTCCTTGGCAGTGTCACACATGTGTGAAGCCTTCTTTCTACTCCTGAGAACCACAAAAATATGTGAAGCATGTTTGAAGACCTATAGTATGCCATTTATTTAATTATTATTTATATTATATTGATATTTATATTATCTTATTATAAATTTATGTATTTATATTATTATTAGCTTAAGCCATTTATTTATCATTTCCTCATTCTCTGAAGAAACATTTGATTTTTTCATTATTTTATAAGGATTGGTGACTTATAGGACAGTTGTTGAACTTGGGTACAATTTCTCATCTCTCTGTAAAAGGTGTCTCCAGAACACTCTCACCCACAACTGAAGTTCTTTTCCATCATTATACACCTGGACCCCAAGGCCCTCTTTACCTCCTTCCTTCTCCTTCACCCCTGCTGCCCCCAGAGTCCTTTGCTTTGGTGCAAAACTCCCCATCCAGTTCAAGTTTCACTTTGTGTTTTCAATTTCTTTGCTTTTTTTCTTTCTTAAGTCCTACTTATATATGAGATGATCATGTATTTATCTTTCTCTTTTTTGGTTTGTCTCACTTAACATGATGCCTTCAATGTCCCACCCATGATAAGGCAAAGGATATGACTTAATCATTTTTGACAAGTCAGTAGTATTCCATTGAAAACAATTAATTTTCTCTCTGATAAAGGCCCTAGGATGGACTCGAAGTATGCAAAGATATACAAGACACAGTTGCTTCCTGGAGTCTAAAAACTAAAGAAAATGGGTAATTTAATTTTCTTTGACTAGGTACATTGGCAGAAAAAAATAACGAATTCTGGAATGATTCTAAGATGAATATTTTAGTTCAGTCTGGAGAACCAAAGTAGGTAACCATGCAAAGATCATTATCGAAGTATCGAAGGGTAACTTGCTCTTCTCTTTTCTTCTCCTCTCTGAGCACTCTCCTGGGCCAGAACGTGTAGTTCCTGTGTGTCACGCAGAGGGCAGGCAAGCCCTAGTCCCCTGATGTGCATGAGGAATAGTCCCTCTCTTCTCCCCTCCATTTCACTCCCTTCCCCTCCCTTCTTCTCTCTTCACCAGAGCACCAATCGGTTTTAGCTTATGATAGCGAATGGGCTTGAACATGGGACCTGTGAGGCTTAGGCATGAAAGTCTCTTTGCATAATTATTATGCTATCCCCCCAGGATTACTGCTGGGGCTTGGTGTTGGCAGTATAAATCCACCACTCCCAGCAGACAGTTTTTCCTTTTTTTTTTTTTCTAATATTTTTCCCTCCAGGGTTATTGCTGGGCTCAGTGCCTACACTGTGAATTCGCTGCTCCTGGAAGCCATTTTTCCCATTTTCTTGCCCTTGTTGTTGTTGTTGTTATTGTTATTGTTGCCATTGCTGTTGTTGTTGGATAGGACAGAGAGAAATCAAGAGGGATGGGGAAGACAGAGGGGGAGAGAAAGATATACGCCTGCAGACCTGCTTCACTGCCTGTGACATGACCCCCCTGCAGGTGGTGAGCTGGAGGCTCCAACCGGGATCCTTATGTCGGACCTTGCATTTAGTGCCATGTGCATTTAACCCAGTGCACTACTGCCCAGCCCTCTCTATTTTTTTAGATAGAACAGAGAGAAATTGAGAGGGGACAGAGAGGTAGAGAGGAGAGAAAGACACCGGCAGGCTTTCTTTACTACTTGTGAAGCAGACCCCCTGCAAGTGGGGAGCAGGGGCTTGAACCCTGGTACTTGATAATATGTGCGCTTAACCAGGTGCAACACCACCTAGTCCCCCTAACTTGGTGCTTTCAAAGCAAAAAAGAAAGAGCAAGATGTAGGGATAGCACACATGTAAAGGACTATTAAGAACAGGCCCGTGGTTTGCTTCTTGTTTTTTTATACTGAAGGTAATGCAAAATCATCTGAAATGTTTTAGCAGGGAAGTGACATAATCACATTTGCTTTTTGGATAAATTATTCCTGCCACAGTGTGGAGGATAGACTGAAGGAGAGAGATTAAGTGGAGTAGAATCAGTCAGAAAAGTATTCTTGTAATCTAGTCCATTTTATCTTAAGGGTAAGTGAATAGTGGGGCTGAGAGGGAGGAGCAGGTTGTTGAATGGGGTCATTGAAGGGGGCTTGTGTCATAGGACCAAAGAGCTTTTAGGTCCATGTCTAGCTCAGTGGTTTATTGAATCTCATGCTCATAAAATTAGTCAATAAAGAACAGCTTATTTGAGCATTCTGTTTCCATAAGCCTAAATCTTCATTATTTGGGTGGAAAAGTCATGACATATTTTTGCATAGAAATACATGTCATAAATTTTCCAAGAATCCAATATTAGGGACCCAATCAATTGAATTGATCAATACATTCACTGGCTTTTGCAGAAGCCAGCACTGTTTGTGTTGTCTAAATGCTTGTGTCTTTTTATTGTGTTACACTCTGTTCTTCATATCTGTTTCCCCATATCTTTATTTTCTCTCTAGAAAAGCTAGAATTAATCTATTTCAGAGCTGTATGACTAGAAGATGAAGTAAGGTCATTGTTTGGAAGAGGGTTTGGCTGCAAAGAGCACCTATGAAATGGCTGGCTCCTCCGTGGGCAGTCCTACATTGGAGTGCAGGAACCGTCTTCCACGGGAGCCCCTACAGCCCCGCCAACACCAAGACTATTATTGTTAGCCCTCCAACAACTGCACTTTGGGATTGGCATCCTCTGCCGCATGAGAAGATATTTCTAGAAATTTTATCAACAAAGGAAGTATCTATTTCAAGAGGTTTTCCAGTTATTAATTAGATTTTGAGTGGAGAGAGCACTTTCTGTTGCTATATTTTTAGATTCCTTCTCTGGGATACAGGATATTACACATCCACTGACATGGAAGTAACAGAAGCAAACCTGTTGCCCAAAGACATCTCAGTGGTCTCCTACTTCCTTCCATAAGGAAGCAGGAGATGGGATGGAGGTTCAACAGACAGTGACTTTCTGAATGTCTTACAGGTGGCCTGTGGCAGAGTGAGGGTGGGTCCAGGGCTGCTTATAGTGTCCTCTACTGCTGTCTTCCTTATACTGTCCCAGAATGACAAGTGACCCCACACTAACTAACTGGCATTGTGCATGATTGGGGACACAGTATGAAAAGTAGGAGGAACATGCTAAAAGTACCCAATTACTGGATCCCCATCCTGTAACCGACAACAGGGCATAACTTTCTGTCTCATCTAAGATCTGGTTAGCAGCCAAGAGATAACTTACTTGAATTCATCAAGGTGGAGAGGAAAGTGACTAAGAGCCTCCTGTTCAAATGTCCAAATCAGTATATGTATGTAAATGAAGGCAGATCTATAAATGCCAATAAAGAAAGGCAGAATCCATTAAACTGGTAATTGAATTAAACTCTGGGTTTTAAAACATCTATATGGTTTAGGGAAAAATGAGTTTGAGGCTGATAAAAAATTCTATCTTGGGAGTCGGGCGGTAGCGCAGCGGGTTAAGCGCACGTGGCGCAAAGTGCAAGGACCGGCGTAAAGATCCCGGTTCGAGCCCCCGGCTCCCCACCTGCAGGGGAGTCTCTTCACAGGCGGTGGAGCAGGTCTGCAGGTGTCTGTCTTTCTCTCCCCCCTCTGTCTTCCCCTTCTCCCTCCATTTCTCTCTGTCCTATCCAACAACGACAACAATAAAACAACAAGGGCAACAAAAGGGAATAAATAAATAAATAAAATCTTAAAAAAAAATTCTATCTTAGAATTCATTAATCTGGAATGGCCTTTCCCAAAGTGGAGCTATTAATAGTAGGCATTTCAGGAAGAAAGGTTGCGTTGGTTAGGACTTTTAGACAGTGTACTAGTCAACCAAGTCGAGTGAGCATCTTTACAGCTGAACTTCTCAGAGTCTGATCATGTACAGTGTAACATCTCAAGAGGTGGCTACAGAATGTTATAACATTGTTTGTGTGTATACACATACAGATACATGTTTATCTGTAATGTGTATCTCCATTCAGGTAGCATATATAATATTACGCATTGTAATACACAGCACTTCTGAAACTCACTTGAAAATCCCTTTTCTTGTGTATGACCTATGGTACCAAGATTTCAGAGCCTACTTTGGAAAGCACAGCTCTGGTTGGTGTCACCCATTACATAAGATATCCTTAAGAGGTTATCTAAGAACAAAAAGATAATTTTGCAAGGGAAATGGGAATACTAAAGAAATGGGATTTAGCTAAGCTAGTTTCGGGGTGGGGGGCAAAAGGGAGCCAGGTGGATGCATTGTGAGCTAAGGAGTGTAAATGTAGAACTCAAGAAAAAAATATATCTTATGATCTGGTCCTTTCGGTATTCTTCAAACATGAATGTATTGCAGTCCAGAACCCACACCTAGCATCATACTTGTGAAGGGATAATATAGCACAGGTGACACTCCAGAGATAACCCTAAGCAGCTGTAACTACCAGGGGGAAAGATGGTCCAGGACATCGTCATCAAAAGGGTGAGCCATTTCCTCATGGCCCCAAAGGATAGAGATTTGGAGAGGCAGAGTTTAGCATCACCCAAAGGAGAGCTCCTCAGGGATCCTTGTTGTCTAAATCAGGACATGGACAAGTTGAAGAAATGGTCAGCTCTCATCCCAGAGAAGGAGGGGGTAAATTTAAACTCTAGATGAGAAGTGTTTTCAGAGGTCCCTCCCAGCCCTAGGATTTTTTTTTTTAACTCTAGGTAGTTTGGTCAGTGACATGATTCTCTTATCCCTTTTTCTTTACATCCAGTCCATTATCAAGTCCACTGCTTGTACCTACAGTGATGGCTCTTCAGTCTATCCGTGTCTTTGCACTTTCTGCTGCCACTGCCTTGGACAAGTAGCCATCATCCTCCATCCAGAGTACTGAAGCAGCCTCTTGGCTAATCTATTCTTGCCAATTGTTATCTATCCGCAATAGCAGCCAGTTAATCAAGACTCTTGGGAAAGCTAATCTCTTCACTGTAATCCACAGGCCCTCCCTGAGCTGGCCTGAACCCTGCTGGCCAGTCTTGCTTTTTGCTTACTATGCTGTGGCCGCACTGGCCCCATCAAACCAGAAGCTCTATGTGCTCACTTTCTATCTTTTTTTATTTGTTTTTTGCCACCAGGGTTATTGTTCTCCATCTGTAGGGGGGAAGCTTCACAAGTGGTGAAGTAGGGCTTTAGGTGTCTTATCTCTCTCTCTCTCTCCCTTTCTTTTTTTAAAAATATTTTATTTATTTGTTTTCTTTTTTTGTTGCCCTTGTTTTTATCATTGTTGCGGTTATTATGGTTGCTGTTATTGATATTGTTGCCAGATAGGACAGAGAGAAATAGAAAAAGGAGGGAAAGACAGAAATGGGGAGAAAAAGATAGACACCCACAGACTTGATTCACCACTTGGAAGCGACCCCCATATAGGTGGGGAGCCAGAGGCTTGAATTGGGATCCTAATGCTGGTCCTTGAGTTTTGCATCATGTGCGCTTAACCGCTGTGCTACGGGCTGACCCCCCCCCCCTTCTATCTCACTTCTCTCTGTCTTAAACACAACTCCTTCTGCTCTTCATAGGACTGACTCTTACTTAGCCTCCATGCAAGGGCTCAAAAGTCACCTTCTGAGAAAATGGCTTCTGAGATCACCCTGTCTAGATTAACTGACACAGCTGTTCACCCCCATGGCCTCCACCATTCTTCCTGTCTTTCATAGCACCTTGCCTCCTTCATCCCTAGCAGTTATAACAATCTGAAGTGTAGTTTTTATTTACTTATAAATTGATCTTTTACCCCCACCTATCCCTTTAAATCATCTAAACCATAAACTCCCCAGGGGTAGGAATTTTATTTTGTAGCTATATTCCTAGCTAGATCAGTTCTGGGCAAATAATTGTTATTAACAAATATTATTGGATATTGAATTAATTAATGAGAACTTTATGTTTGTTGAGGGAAGTGGGAGGGGTGTCAAGGTCAGGGGTTCTCTGGTTGAATACCTTAAGGTGATGAATGAAGCCCCCAAGAAATCCACTGTATATCTCTTTGTCTCTTCATCGCCACAAAGAGTTATGCCCTTAATGGCTTCTCCATCTTCACCTACTCTCAAGGCTCACCGAGCCCCTCCCTGGAGCATTTCAGGGAGGGGGCCTTCTCAAGGGTCCATGGGAGTTCTGGAGTATTTCATCAGCCCTACACCCAGAGACAAAGCCGTTTCCTGAGTATAAGTATTGCTCAACTGAATTGGGAAATCTTTCCCCTGGAGGGCTAAAGAGAGAGAATTCTAGTCTTCCTGGGCTGCTTTAGGCAGACTTCTGTCTAGGTATGGAGAGTATGACATGCTAGGGGCTTAGACGACTTCACGAGTCCCTCCCTAATCCTGATGGCATGGTTCTTGTCAGACCTGGAGTTCCATTGCAGGGTACTCCCATTCTCGAAATTATCCATTTTGATTTCTTCCTCTCCACCTGGGTTCTGGATGCGCCAAGGCACTGTGCACTAAGTTGATGGCTTTGATTAAGCAGCTTTGATCTCTGTTGAACATCTTGGCATAATATCTTTATTCTCAGCATCTGTGCCAATCCCTAAATAGTTTAGCCTAGCCGAGCAGGAGGGGGCTGCATTGCAAAGTGTATTATATGAGAGATGTTAAAAGAAGAGGCAACTGCAAACAGTCAGGGGTGTGTGTGTGTGTGTGTTGCTTATATGCAAGAACATAATTTTGTGCCTGTACTACTGTGTTTGTGTGTGTGTGTGTTAATGTGTATTAATGTGTGTACCCATGGCCTCCAGGCAGTGATTGCCATGCTATCTTCATTTACCAACCCTATGTTCACAGTGGCTGCCTGCTGTGAGTAAAGGCAAGCTTGTAGCAGCTAGTCTCTGAGATTAGGTGACAGTTTTGTTGGAGAGACAAAGGCATCAAAAACCTTTGCTCTGGGGGCCAGCTGGTGGTGCCCATGTTACAGTGCTCAAGGACCCAGGTTCAAGTCCCTGGTCCCCACCTGCAGGGGGAAAGCTTCACAAGTGGTGAACCCATGCTGCAGGTGTCTCTCTTTCTCTCTCCCTCTCTATCACCCCTTTCCCTCTCCATTTCTGACTGTCTCTATCCAACAGATAAAGATTTAAAAAAAGGATTAAAAAAGCCCTTTGCTCCTATTTGTGTGTTGTTTCATTTTACTAAGACACTTGGAGATTGTGTGCCAGGGCACATTCTGCACGACTGCCTATCTGGTGTGACCCTTGTGTGTGTGCATGGTGGGGAGTGCCCATGCTTTTAAGATCCTGGTCCTATGTGCAGTTCTGTATGTAATGGTGTACTTAGGTGTGTGTTATGTTTGGACACCCGCAAACCATGCAGGTAAACATCCATCACTACAGAGTGAAATACAGAAGTAGCTAAATGACAGGTTGGAAAGTAGGTAACCTGTGCATGTGCACATGTGAAACCCCCATCCTCTCCTACCAAAGGGATGAATACATGTGTTCCTGGGTACACACGTGTATACACACATGTCCTTTGATTGGCATGTTGGTGGTAGATGATGTGCACACACACACATGCTCATGGCAGTCATTTTGTGGGATGGGCTACTCTGGAGGGAGATGGTATACACAGAGCACAACAATGTGTATGTGCATTTGCATGGGATGCATTCCAGAAATGGGTGCTGGGGAAAAGATGTTTGATGGGAGGTCATTTAGAACTGTAAATCATTCTTTTATGCCCAGGCCCTGGGACTCTTCTTGTTGTCTGTAGCTCCTCCACATTCACAAAGGGAAGAAAAACATGTCTGTATAGAATTCTTTGTTCCTCCATAGGAAGCATTCCTCAGTGCTGGATGTTGCTATAAGAAGTCTTTGTTCTTATGGTGGCCACAGGCCAGTGGATAAAAATACGTGCATCTAATATAAACCCTTGTGGTGAAGGCCTTTCTACTGAAGCTGAGGGAAGTGGGAGTCAGGAGGCAGGCTGTGGTCTGACATGTCTTCTGATCCAGCCATTCATGTGGGTTCCTCTGCTTGGAGGATCCCTAGTTGTGGGTTGGTTACAAGGCAGCCACAGAAGCCTGGCTCCTGATGGAACAGGGAGAATAAAGTGCTGGGAAGCAACAGTCAGTTTTCTAGGCCATTACTTGGAAAGATCCAGTGATAGTTGGAGTAAGGAGCTCAGCTTGTTGCTTTTTGCTGTTTGTCATCTCCAGGGCTTCACTGCTCCAGGATGACTTTTCCAGATAGAAAAAGAGAGAGAGAGGTAAAGAGAGAGAAAGAGAGAGACCCCGCACCAAAGCTTCCTCCAATATGGTGGCAGCCACACCTAAACCTGGGTTGTACACTGGGTGAAGTGGGGTGAAGCCCCCTTTCTAAGTGAGAGTTTGCTAGGTTGTAAGCTACCTGGAAAATAAGTCACAAAGGTGGGGCCTATATGGCTCAAATCAAGGCAGATGGGGCATCAGAGTCCTGCCAGTTGATCTAGCTTATGGTATTATGTTTGGTCTAAGTGGGGCCTTGAACCAAGTTTGCATCTAATATTTTCTGTAGCACCTGGAGAACTATGTTGAAAAGAATTCTCAGGGGCAGGAATATGGTTTAGTAGAGGCCCCAGGTTTGACACCTGGTACCACAGAAGGAAAAAAAAAAAAGGCAAAACCTAAATGGAATATAATGAATGGTGGACTAGTGTTTTGGTCTTTCTCTCAAACACACACTGGAAAAAAAATGCATTAAGGAAGGAAAGGATTCCCAGATCAAGTGCAATATTACAGGGAAAGAATGTATCCCACTGCAGCTGTAACAAATTACAACATGTTGGTGGCTGCAAATAACACAGACTTATTCTATTATAACTCTGGAGGTCAGAAGTCCAACCCAGGTCACACAGGGCTAAAGTTAAGCTGACGGGAGAGCGGTGCTTCTTCAGGAGGATCTAAGGAAGATCTATTCTGGACTGGGGAGATGGCATACTGGTTAAGCAGAAAAGGAAGATCTATTCCTTTGCCTATTTTAGATTCTCAAAATTATATTAGTTGCAGTGTGGCCCCTTCTTCTGTCTTCTAAGGCAGCTGGGTTCATTGAGTCTCTCTTCTGAAGCATCTTTTCAACAAGAACTCTCCTGCTGTCCTCCTAAACTTTTTATTTATTTTTTTTTATAAATGATCAGGTCATTTTACTTTATTTTTTAAATATTTATTTATTTCCTTTTTTGTTGCCCTTGTTGTTTTATTGTTGTTGTAGTTATTATTGTTGTTGTAGTTACTATTGTTGCTATTGATGTCATTGTCATTGAAAAGGACAGAGAGAAATGGAGAGAGGAGGGGAAGACAGAGAGGGGGAGAGAAAGATAGACACCTGCAGACCTGCTTCACTGCCTGTGAAGCGACTCCCCTGCAGGTGGGGAGCAGCGGCTCGATCCAGGATCCTTACACCGGTCCTTGTGCTTAACCCACTGCACTACTGCCCAACCCCCCCCCCAAACTTTTAAAGACCTTGAAGATCACACCAGTTTTGCCCAGAGAATCTTAACACCACGTCTCTTTCTCAAAATTCTTTTTTTTTAACTTTTTATTTTTTTAATATGTTTGTTGGCTAGAGACAGCCAGAAATTGAGAGAGAAGGGAGAGATAGAGTGGGAGAACGACAGAGATACCTGCACCCCTACTTCACCAGTTGTGAAGCTTTCCCCCTGCAGGTGGGGATCAGGGGCTCAAACCCAGGTCCTTTAGCACTGTAACATGTGCACTCAACCAAGTGCACCACCACCCGGCCCAAAAAGTCTTTTTTTTTTTCCCTGGTGGGTGAAAGAGAGCATGGGGTTTCAGCTTGAATCTCTGCCACCTCAGGCACAAGGGCTTCTGGGCAGAACCACTATACCAGGCCAGCCATCTCTCAAAATTCTTACATTGACATTAGCAGAGTTCCTTCTCCCACATCAGATAGCATTTATAGAATAGGATACAGAGGACAGAGAGGGAGACAGAAAGGAGAGAGGAGAGAGGGAGAGAGAGAGACTGAGACAGAGACAGAGACACACAGAGAGAGAGAGATGCAGGTGGAGCAGGATTCTGTTTTCCATAGGCGGAGTAGATGAGTAATAGCTGCCATGGACCTGATAGGACTTTGGGGTGGTGAGGATGCCTGACACTCACTGTCCCTAATCGGGCTGTATGGTTAGGTAAAAGACATTAACATGTTGGAGAGGGGAAATAAATAAAATACCAAAGGAAAAATGAAGAGGAGATGCAGTTTATTGAGTGTTTACTATGTGTGGGGTACTTGCTCTGTGATTTGAAGGTGTGTCTGATATCATATCACCCTCGAAATAATCAGTATCACATTTTTGAGGAAATGAAGTCAAGCAGGGAGGATATGGAGACTCATCCAAACTCACCCAGTTGGCAAGCCACATAGTGAAAATTCAAAGCCAAACATAGCTCCACAGCACCTCCATGGCTGGGGTAGAGGGCACAGGCCATTTCTGGCAATGCTATGGTGTCTTTTGCAGTTAAATTGTCTGCCAGGGGCTGTGAGGGATGTATGACAGTTCATGACACAGCTTTATTCTGAAGCCATGCTCACCATGCAGATGATCCCTTAAATTTGCAGCAGGCTTGGGCGGCTTCAGCCCCTCTGCAGAAATGATAATGGCCTCCCTATACATGTCAGAAAATGCACACCCAGCATCTCTGAGTGTGACTTTGATGGGGAAGCAGTTTGAGTTCTAGTTGTCTTTCAGTGTTGACCTTGAGGGGCTGCTGAAAAGAAATGGAGGTATGGGGTAGTAGTTATGTCTCTTTTAATTTAACCATTCTAATCTGTACACCAAGACTGTGAAGTGTATCAGGAGATGTCTAACCAACATGCTGACTTGCTCCTACTTTCTGTCTTTTGTGCAGACATACATAGGGCAGTTCCATGTAGAAGGCATCTGACCAGAGGTCCTGCAGTAGACTGTTAGCTCCCAAACTGCTGGACATCAGAAGGCAGAAGTGAGGGTGGGTCTGGAAGAATTAGGGTGCAGTGTGAGGGACATTTTCTAGGGTGAGTTTATGATGGAATGTCTTTTAGGGTGATGTGCTGTTCAGAGATAGCTGCCAAGAGACACCTATTTAGAGGGAGTCATGCAACAAATTCAGAATAGCAGTTATGCTCCAGGAATTGTGCCGTGTGCTTTAGATACAGCATTCTCAGTGTTGACAGCAACACTATGAGATAAGTATTATTTCCCAAGTTTAAAGATTTGGAAGGTGAGATCTAGAGGTGCTAAAACTTACACAAAAATCACACAGCTTGAATGTGGCAGTCAGGACTTGGACTCAGGTCTGACTGACCCTACAGCCCACCTGTCTTAATTAAGCACTACAGAACTTCCATGCCCAGCCTACAGAATTCTTGGGAGAAGTCTACTGCAAACAGAGAGTTAAGGATGCCAGGAAATTTTAGCCTTTCGTGTACCAAGCAGAGACAGAGTGAGAGATGACACTTTCCTCTGGGTCTCTGACTTGAGCTGTCAGAGCTCAGTCTATGTTGGAATTGTCCAAATATATTTGCCTTGGGCAACTGCCCTCATCACACAGAAAACCTCAGCCCTGCTGAAGGTAAGGATAGGAACATACATACCTGTACACATGTGTGTTTGTCCACTGCTGCACCCCCTTCCGCCTTGCTGATGGGCTCCCAGTTGACAGGGAGAGGTTGGTGTTGTACATCAGTCAATGCTACCACAGAAGAATGTGAATGGCCTCTCAGCTTCAGACTTGCAGCCGAAGTTGACCTCTGCTCCTTGATGTATGTCGCTGCCCCCTCCTCTGGTCAGGAATCCAGAAACCAGTCTGTAATACCAAATGAACAGGACTGTGGGTTTCTGCCCTCCTTTCTCTGCACCAGCAGTGGCACTGTCACCACTCCCATGCTCCTCATCGCATGGGGTAGGTGTCCCCTTGTAAAGATGGAGGAAGCTGAGGCTCAGGAGAGCCTCTGCAGCAGGCAGCAGTTCCAAACTTGCATCCAGATGTTTCAGCCCTTGAGCCTGGACACCACCCACATCTTGCAGAGCCTGTGAACACTTAGGTGGTGAGCACTGGCCACTGAGCAATGTGTGGAGAGGCAGTCAGGTACTGAAAGGGAGAGTGGAGATGAGCAGGATGTGGGTGGAGGCAGCTAGTTCTGTCTCCTGATTGCTTTGAGGAACATTTGGAAACTAAAGTCATCAAGCACCTACTCTAAACCAGACATAGTGCTAGACCCTTTACATTAATGTACCTCACAGCTGTGAGTTAGATGGTATTAATCTCAGGTACAGGGGGAAAATGAGAGCACTGAGAGGCTCAGCTCTATAGCTCCCTCAGACATGTGTGAGGCAGGGCATTCCCATGAGGTAGGGAAGCCTAATCTGCAGAGGTATGCTGGGACTGGTCAGTACCTGTGCAGCAGAGCCAGGAGTGAAATTGCAGGAATTTTGTGAGCCACTTGTTAAATACAACATTGTTAAAAAATTAAATTATATAAGCTGATAATTAAATTCATTGTATTAAAAAACAAAGTTAATACCCCCAAACTCATCACTTCCTAATTCCTGCTGCCTGTGCTATTGAAATAACTTAGGTCTGTTGTTTCAGCATGATGGATATGCTGTTTGAAATGCTTCCTGGTGACTTGCTGTGCACTGCCCTCCCCAGTGCCATGTTCAATGATGTCATGCCAGTAGCTTGAACTTATCCATGGTAGGAGCATTTAAAATAGAGAAATCAGCAAAGAAGTCAAACCAGGACTGGTTTTATCTTTCCTGAAGAGTAAGCTGTTAAATATTTACCTGAACACCACTGCCTGATAGGCATGAATTGTGTCAAGTTTCTGGAGGGACCCAGAAATCCAAAGGAAGGAACTAGATTCATGATTCTGAGCAGATTGGTTCCCACTGAAGAGGGTTCCTGACTGGCTGTTAGCTTTGGTTACACTACACTGCTGATAGAGCTCAGAGATTCTGGGTAGGATAAGTCCTGGCAAGTGGTTGACAGGGGTGGAGTGAAACCCCTGAGAGGCCACAAATGTGCATTCCGTCTATTCTGCTGTGGTCAGTCTTCTTCTAAATGTTTTAAAGCCTTTAGATAAATTCCAGTTTTGTTTTGTTTACTATGAGCTACTCTATGGGGAACCTTCTTACTGTCAAATCTTTGTGTGTACTCCTCAGGATAAATTATCTTGAGTAAGGCAGCTGTGTTAGAAGGTACCCTATAATTCAATGTTTGCATTTGGATGGTGGCTAAACATTCTTATCACTTTTACCATATAATCCGAGATCAAATTCAAGAAGTCTGAGAAAAATGACATTACTACTGTTTTCAAGATCATCCTCAAAGAATATATTATAGTGTTTATAGCACAATAAAAGGAGATAAAAATCCAAAAAAAATTGGACAAAATAGTTGAACAGACACTTGACCAAAGAAGATATAAGAATGACAAAGAAACTCATAAAAGGGGAGTCGGGCGGTAGCACAGTGAGTTAAGCGCAGGTGGCACCAAGCGCAAGGACCGGCATAAGGATCCCGGTTTGAGCCCCCGGCTCCCCACCTGCAGGGGAGTCACTTCACAGGCGGTGAAGCAGGTCTGCAGGTGTCTGTCTTTCTCCCTTCCCCCCGTCTTGCCCTTCTCACTCCATTTCTCTCTGTCCTGTCCAACAATGATGACATCAAGAACAATAATAATAACTACAACAATAAAACAACAAGGGCAACTAAAAGGGAATAAATAAATATTTTAAAAAAGAAAATCATGAAAGGATACTCAACACCACTAATAATCAGGGGAATGCATGATAAAACCAAAGCAAGATAACACATGTAACCACTACTTTAGGAAATAGTTGAATAGTTCTGATAATTTTTTATTATTATTATTAGTGATTTAATAATGATCAACAGAAGTGTGGGATAAGAGGGGTCAATTCCATACAGTTTCTACCACCAGAGTTCCATATCACATCTCCTCCATTGGAAGCTTCCCTATTCTTTATCCCTCTGATAAATTTCTTATAAAAATTATGTTGTGGGTTGAATCATGTGACTCCTACCCCCAACAGCAAAAGAGATGTTGCTGTCCTAATCTCTGTTATATGAATGTGACCTCACTTGGAAATAGGGACTTTGCAGGTATAATCAAGGTAAAATGATGTTAGGGTATTCCCTAATATAAAATGACTAATGTACTTATAAAAAGGGGAGTTTAGGGCAGACGGGGTAGCTCACCTGGCTAGTGGGCCTGCCTTGGCATGCACACAACACAAGTTGACTGTGGTGACTCCCCTACTGAAGTAGAAGTAGCTTCAGTACTGGAGTATCTTTCTCTTTCTTCTCTCTCTTCTCTCTCATTTTCTCTCTCTCTCTCTCTCTCTCTCTCTCTCTCTCTCTCTCTCTCAGAGTTGGTTTACAGCAGTAAAGTCCCAGTAATGACAAAAAAGGGGGGGGGATTTAGACATAGACTCACTCAGAATAGATGATCACATGAAGATGAGAGATTGGTGTTGTGTTGCCATAAGCCAAGGAGTGAAGCTAAAGCTAGGGCTGCCAGAAGCTGCAACAGTCATGGGGAAAAAAAAAAAAAACTCCCCTAGAGGTTTCAGAGGGAGGATGACCTTGCTAACATGCTTTTGGATCTCCAACCTAAGAAGCAGAGGTCAATAAATTAATTTTGTTATAAGCCTCCTGCTTAGTGATTCTTATACACTAAGTTGTTGTAGAACTTCCATGCGTAGGTAGTTAACCAAGAGAAATGAAGCCATGGAGTTACACAAAAGACTTGTTTGTCTGCCATCCTTGCATCTTTATTCATAGTCACTTCAAATTAGAAACAGCCCAAATGTTCAGTAGCGAGCAAATGGATATGTAAATTGTGGCATATTCATACAACTGTAATATACCCTAGCAATTAAAAGGAATGAGCTACTGATACATGCCCCATCATGAATGACAGGAAAATATCATGTTGGGTGATAGAAGCCAAACAAACAAACAAACACTACATTCAGAATGATTCCATCTGTATGAAATGCAAGGAAAGACGTTTAATTTCCGGTAACTGAAAGCAGAGAGTGGAGTTGTTGGAGTGATCAAAATGCATACTGCCGGGAATGGGGTAGTGGTTAGGGAATGGTCATGTTTATAACAGCATTTTGAGCCAGAACTTACAATGGATACATTTTTGGTCTATATAAACTATTTCTCAATTAAGTATCAGCTAAAGAAGGAGATGTATTTGCCCAGAGCCACGTAGTTCTGATGGCTAACTGATGAGAACTGAAGTCTCATCAGCAAGTCTTAGTGTCAAGACAGCTCCTGGAAGGAAAAACTACCCCCTAGGTTTATAGAGCAGAGCCATTAGGTTTGTTGAACAGACTCTCTTGACACACTTAAAGAATCTTTCACTGGAAGGCATTCTTCACAGTTCATCTCCAGAGAAGATGTCTATTCTCAAGGGTCTTGTAAGAGCACAGAGATTAAGTAAGCACTTTACTCAAGGATTTTCAACCTACCAGGTCCCTTTGGGAGAAGGGAGGCTCCGGCACATTTCCCTGTGGGGCAGAGGACATCACTGGTCGCAGTGACACACACTGGAACACTTATGTGTGCACAGGACACAGCAGAATGCCGCTCACAACACATCAGGCCACTGTGACTGCAGCAGTGTGCCTCTCTTTGGGCTCCTGCTGAGCAAGTACCCCAGGAAGCAGTGCTGCTCTTCCTCCTGGGCCTCAGTTTCCTCCTCTGTAAAAGAAGCACACTTTACTATAATAAACCAATGACATGATATACGTGAACACTTAGTGCCATGTGATGTGAGGTAAAAGCTCATTGCACAGTAACTTGTTTCATAATTTTAATTATTACCAGTCCTGCTTCATTTAAGAGCCTTCAGATGAGCCAAGAGGGGGAAAAAATTCAAGGCGGGTAGACCAGCTGGTCATCCATGTTAGCCTTCCTGGCAAAGACAGGGCAGATGGTAGCCTTGGCAGATGGCATCTGTTTCTGCAAACCGTTTCTGGCAATATGAGTCACAAAACATAATAGGATTTGCTTTCTTTCTGACCTGAAAGGATGAGTACCTAGTAAGGCCAGATCCTTGAGGACCTTTGGTGCCAAGGTAAGGAGATTGTAATGTGTGCTGCACTGTAGTAGAGGACCACCACAGCTCTGGAGCAAAGAGTGGCCTGGCAAAGATGAATCTGGAATATCCACAAATTAAACAGAACCTATTAGGGGGAAAGCCATTTGTTCCCCTATGATCCTTCATCAATTATGCAGTCTGCATGAGGGGAAAGGGAGTGGGGGTCGGGGGGGCTTTGAGAAGGAATGGTGACAGCGATCTTGGCTTACTATCAGTGTCCTTGGGACCAGTTTCCTCCCAGGTAGGGCTGTTCCAGCTTGCAGCAGGCATAAGTGAACCTCTAGATGAGTTCTGACAGAGCCCTGGGTTAAGGTAGCTTGAATCTCAGTTCCTCTTCCAAGAAGATACAGAATTAGGCTGGAGGTACATAGGAAGGCACAAAGCTTGAGACATTTCACTGACTGAATCTTGATATGCATACATTGAATAATCAAAGCTGCCCTGAGATCCTTGTATTCTTTTTTTAAGCATTTATTTATTTTTGTTGCCCTTGATGTCATTATTATTATTGTTGTCATTGATGTTGTTGTTGTTGGATAGGACAGAGAGAAATCAAGAGAGGAGGGGAGACAGAGAGGGGGAGAGAATGATAGACACCTGCAGACCTGCTTCACCACCTGTGAAGCGACCCCCTGCAGGTGGGGAGCCGGGGCCTCGAACCGGGATCCTTACGCCAGTCCTTGCACTTTGTGCCATGTGCGCTTAACCTGCTGTTACCGCCCGACCCCCAGACCCTTGTATTCTTAATTGGAGGGACTTGGGCTTGTGGACAGAAATCACTATATTCATGTATACTCCAGAGCTGTTTTAGCATAAATATATGTTCTTCACCTTGCTTTTTCACTCAGAGGTTTTCCATGACAGCACACATAAACTCTCTTCTCTCCTTCTAATGGACAGTGGACTCCTTATAGAAATTATACCTCCATGTTGATGGCTATTTAGGTTGTTCCTAGTTTGCTTGTTTGTTTTTTGAAACTAGAAAGCATTGTTTTTACTTGCAAAACTCCAGGAAAAGGCTACTCAGTGTTGAACCTTAACTCTTCACAAGGCGGCTTCTCAGTCACCATCCAATTTCTCTGCTCCACTTAAGTCTCCCCCTTTATGTCAGCCTCTCCTGTGCTCAGCCTTAATAACATGTGACACTTGGCACAAGAACCACAGAGCTGTTAGGAGCTTCCCTCTATCTCTGATGCAGCGCGTTTCTTTAAGTGCTCTTGTTAATGTTTCATGATGGATGGTGGTGAAACCTGGGAAATGTACCAGCCTGGATTCAAAGTATCTGCTTGCTCTAACTTCATATATTCATTTACTCAGTGTGACAGTAAAAGGAGGGGAAAGCACTGCAAAAGTAAAAGCAAACTTGAGAGAGAGAGAAGGGGAATAAGAGAGTGGAAGAAAGCACTTATGAAGCCCCTACTAAGTGTCAGGCACCTCACATTTGTACAGTCATAAATTGTCCTTATTTACCCAAGTGGGTGCTATTAATATCTTCATTTTGCAGATTAGAAAGCTGAGGTGTGAAGCCACAGGCAGGCAGAGCTGGGATTCAAACCCAGACATCCTGACATCAGCACTTCATGTTCATTCCATCTAACTCTGTCATCCTGGTTGCCACATTACTGAAAGACACCAGGAATGATGACACATGCACTCATAACTAACACTTATTGGGTGCTTACAATGTACAGGAAAAACCAATCATATGGACACATTTATTATTGTGAGAGGCGGTGAGCCACTCTTACAGTCATTGCACAGACAAGGAACACAAGCCTTGAGACCTTATACATTCCTGTGGTAACCCAACCCCAGCTGGCAGAACTGAGGCCATTGCCCCTGCTCAGGCTGACACCAGAGCCCCAGGGCAGAGCCATCAACTTTCCATCTCTTGCCTAGATGATCCAACAGCATAGACATTTAAGGATGATTGGAAACATCAAACAGCATCCTGACATGTCTATGGGTCCCTGGCTAGAGAAGAACGACTCCTTCCTTGGTTTCCATGAGATCAAACTTCTGATAGAGGTCAGGAGGGTGGTGGAGATCAGTTCTAGGGCATTCACCTTGAGAGGAGCTGGATTACAGACACCAAATTCCAAATCTAAAATCACCAGCCATAACACCAGGTTCGTGCCACCTGACCAGACATGGGTCTGGAAAAGAGGATGCTCCATGCCAAGCCCTTTGAGTATTGAGGCTGAGCTCTGTAAATTCTCTTACTGAGGATAAGATAGACTTCATGTCTGGATGAGCCCATCAGTAAGCAGGAGCAGGCTCCTGATGTTGCTCACAAGCTAATTCTCTTGCCAAATCTGTATTCACTGACATCACATCCTTTCCTTTGAATCAGCTTCAGTGGGTGTGTTTACACTATGGAAATCAGCAGGTGCTACAAAACAAGGATTATTTTTCCCCTCTGAGAGCCAACATGCCAGTACACCTCTGATTAGACTTGAACTGACATTTAGAATCAAATGTGCTTGTTGGGGATATAGGAAGGTTGTGGATTCAGGAAGCCAGCATTATCCATTGGCCCTAAAGGAGATAGAACTCTGCAAAAACATTGTACACATACATATTCACAGCTCAAGTATGCACTAATCTCCTAACATCTCCTAACATGGAAATACACCCATGAATTCAATAAGCATGTCCTTAGTCTTATGTAGCTTATGTAGCATATAATCCAGTGGGGAAGATGATCAGTAAAAAGAAAACTATGGACATACAAGTGTACCATTTCAAGTTGTTGTTAGGAAGAAAGTGTAAGAGAGTTTGATTATTTTCAGGGTCTATAAAAGTAACTGTAAAGTGTTGACATTTAAACGACATGTCAGCTAGTTTACCTCAGGGATGAAAAGGAATTAGAAAGACCCAGGTAGGTAGAGAAGTATGTGTGTGGGTCAAGTGGTAGGGACAAGCATGACCAATGTTAGAGAGTAGTTCAGGTAACGCTGGTGGTGGGTTAGGAGGAAAGAAAGCATGAGCTATGGTCAGATGGTGTTTGGGGAAACTCAGAGGGGGAGTTAGCACAAGTGGAGACTGTTGAAGAAGCACTTTAAGTGGTTTTGTGGAAGAGCAAGAATAAGTGGCATTGTTCCTGTTTCTAATATTGAAACTTTGGTTTCTTTTTGGAAAGTGCATTGGGAAAGGGTGGTCAGAGCAAAGGCAGGTGAATCTTCCGAGAGAAATCCAGGCAAGAGATGACGGTGATCTGAACTACACAGGAACACACTTAAGATATATTGAGGATGTAGAGTTAACAGGATAAGCTGAAGAGTTGGTTGGAATGGCTAGGGAGAAGAATGGACCCTAGATTTTAGTTTCTTTGAGACACGAAAGAGACTCTAAACAGACTCCCAGAAGCCAAATCCTGACCCTGCTATTTTCTAGCTGTGTTACTCAGGAGAAGCAGTTCAACTTCTGAAGGCCTCGGTTTCCCCAACAATTGAATGAAGTTCTTCACAGGGTCCTCACAAGGCTTCAGGGATTCTGTATGAAGCACGTTGACATTGCTGCACAGCCCATCAGCACCACCCATCTCCAGGCCTGTGTCATCTTCCCAAACACTACCTGAATATACAGCATAACAGAAGTATTGCTGTCATCATCATCATCATAACTACAGGATCGTTTCTTTGCCTGTCATTAAGAGATTGTGCCTTTCAAAGCAAACAAGTCTTGTTTGGAAAGAAAATGTTCTGGAGAGGCCTACCCCAGGCATCCCGCCTTCTCTGTGTTTATGTTCCCTTCCCCGGTGCAAGTTTGGCAGGGGAAGCTGTTCAAAGTAAACACAGGTTTAGTGTCCCAGAAAATATCAGGTTAGGCAGCACAGCAAAGGCCAGACAAACATCACTGCTGAACAGGAGGAAACAGGCTTGCTTTGTGCTGACCTCAACAAGCCACCGAGTCCCAGTGTCTGCCCCAGCAGGGCTGCACCTCCCAGCAGGTGGGGACTCCCTCTGGAGGCCCATCACCTGTGTTGTCTGGTCACTTTTCTGGTGTGGCTTGGGGTGAGTCACCACTAACATTCACCACTTCCTGGCCTAGACATCATGATTCACAGGCTTCAGAAGTTGACACCAGCATAAGAGGTAGATTCCAAGAGGAGAAAGCAAGTGGGCAGTGAGAGACAGTAGTGTTAGGCTGCAGCAGGAGCAGCTGGAGGTCTACAAAGCACTAGTAGGAGGGCAAGGAAAACACAGAGGGTGAGGACAACAGACCCCCAGAGGAGTCTGAGGCTTGTCAAGCACTTCCAGCTTCCGTCACCTTGTCTCAGAGTTTTTAACCCTCTGGCTCTATGGTCCAACAGCATAGGAGATATGGCCAAGGTGTGGTACAGAGTAGTAGGCAACTGTTTGATTTCTTTCTTTGTGGGGAAAAAAAAATTTTCTGAGATGAGAGAGAGAACACAAACCAGAGCATCACTCCGACACATGCAGTGCTAGGGATCCAAGTTGGGACCTAATACCTGCAAGTACTGCACTCTCCCAGGCCAATTTCTGTCTTTGGATTCTAGGTTTGATGAAATGACTCAAAGTCAAAAATAGCGTCAGAACAAGAGTCATAGGTGTGACATAATTTTCTATGGTGTTTCTAACCTGTCAGAGGAATTTTTTAAATGTAGAGGAAGAAAAAGAGTTAGTGGCTGTGGAAATAATTCAGAAGGTAGAGCACATGCTCATCAAACCTGAAACTCTGGGATTGATCTTTGAACACTGCATACGGCCAAAAGGTGCCCTGGCCTCCCTCTGACTTCCTTCATTAAATAAATAAATAAATAATATATTTTAAGAATAAGAGTTAGGAAGTAGATAGCATAATGGCTATGCCTAATGCTCCAAAGTCCCAGGTTCAATCTCCCACACCACCATAAGCCAGAGCTGAGTAGGACTCTGGTTAAAAAAAAAAAAAAAAAAAAAAGAATACGAGTTTCAGAGATCATACAAGCCTGGATTGCAATCATGAAACATATTGGATTCCAGTGTCCTGATATGCAAAACATTAAGGACATTATACCTAATGTGGGCAGATATTATAATGCCAGTAAGAGAACAAATGTGGAACTGTTGAGCAGAGTCTGAATTACTACAAAGCAAATTTAACTGTTAATGTCATGTTACCTCATCCATCCAATTGAAGAGAGATCTGTGGATAGGTAAGATAAGTGACATTTATCTCATACAATGGAAAGGAGATAGTAGAAGTCAATCGCTGGTAAAGACCAGATTGGAACCTAAGTTTCCTGATTTTCAAGTAAGTGATGACCAAGGAGCAAATCACACTTAACTTATTGACAGCCCTGATCAATTGCCAGTGGCTGCTTGAGAACAAGGGAGTTTTTCCGCTATGAGTGTGAAGACAGAAAATAGGGACAGTCACATATCTCCTACCTCTGACCTAGATTATAATTTATAGCATCTTTTGATTTTAAAAAAAGCTTACATTGAGAAGGATTCTCTGCTGTGTAGATTTAAAAACATGTTTACTGAAAAGATAATAGAAAATTATAAAACTGATGTTAGTTTACCTACCATCAAAGACCAGAAGGTTGTTTTCCAAAGCAGTTAAGAGCAATATTGTTATTGGCATCTGATCCCATACCAGAAAGTTGCTTGCTGTGGTCATAGTTGCTGTGGATTTCAGATTACAGTCAGAGGTTCTCAAAAAGGTCTCATGACCACTAATGGTGTGACAGGGATTTCAGGGCTAGCCTGAGAACTATGCCTACCTTCCCTGATCTAGTGTGACTTTTTCTTGCTGGACCAAGGGCCACATTTGTGTGAATATGAATGAATTATAGCTAGGTCCCTACATTCTCAGATGGTTGCATATAATCAGCTTGAGCCCTACATCCCATAGTCTATGAAAATGGAAGTTCCTCCCCTATTTCAATCAGGTCCTAGTTGGGGTCATAGAAGGAGAGCATTTATATCCTGCCCTTAGGTCTCTCTCATGTATTTGTTTGTTTGTTTGTTTGTTTATTTAATTATTTATCAGAGCACTGCTCATCTCTGTCTTATGGTAGTACAGGGGACTGAACCTGGGACTTTGAAGCCTCAGGCAAGAGAGTGTGTACAATATACTCATATTTTGCTGTTAAGACCAGGAGAGGAAATGCAATTTAGAAATGTGTATTTCGTGGTCCGGGAGGTGGTACAGTGGATAAAGCACTGGACTCTCAAGTGTGAGGTCCCCAGTTCAAGCCCCGACAGCACATATACCAGAGTGATGTCTGGTTCTTTCTCTCTCTCCTCCTCTTTCTCATGAATAAATAAAATCTCTTTAAAATTTAAAAAAAGAGAGAAATGTGTATTTCACTTCATATTAAATATTAGATACTGTGTGATAAAATAAAAACAACAAAACTGATGTTTATGGGGTGCTTGTTATATGTTTGGTATTCTGCTAAGTTCTTAATATACATTATCTGATTTGATTGCTCCCCTGGCCCTGTGAATTTGACAATATTATTATGTTCAGTTGACAAAACCAAGGCTTAGAAAGGATAAGAAATGTGTTCAAGTTACACAGCTGAGATGTAGCAAAACTCAGGAATTTAAGTCACGCAAGTTTATTTCCAGAGCTTATCATCTAAACTGTTCTGCCTCCACCCAATACTGGTTTGGATATTTTTACTGCCTTTCTAACCGTATAATACCTTAGTTCCACATATACTGGTAGCATTCCTTTTTCCTCCCACTTGAATTTCTCTTTCTTCCTTTTCTTTCTCCTCCTCCTCCTTTTTTCCTTACCAGATCACTTCTAAGCTCTGGTTTATGGTGGAGCAGGAGGACTGAACCTGGGAATTTGCAGTCCCAAGCATGAGAGTAACCATTATGCTACCTACCACCGCCGTTTCACTTTAATATATATATATAATTTTTATATTTATTTATTTATCTTCCCTTTTGTTGTCCTTGCTTTTTTATTGTTGTTGTTGATGATGATTTTGTCATTGTTAGATAGGACAGAGAGAAGTGGAGAGAGGAGGGGAAGACAGAGGGGGGAAGATAGCTCCACTGCCTGTAAGGCGACTCTCCTGCAGGTGGGGAGCTGGGGGCTCGAACCGGGATCCTTACACCGGTCCTTGCGCTTTGCGCTATGTGCACTTAACCCACTGCAATACTGCCTGACTCCCCCACTTGAATTTCTTATAGTCATCTCCTTCTTCCCAGATGATCATGACATTTTCTAAACCTTTGTTATCTAGAACAATTCACATCTCCCCAGCTTCTTGCTCCCGATTATCCTCTTGCATCTCAGATTCCATTCAAGCTCCCTGAAGAACAAAAGGTCTCACACATAGTAACATCCACACACCTTTGATGTTAACTGTGTGGATTCATCTTTTAATACATGTGTTTTCTGCTAAAGGGCAGTGATGCCAAGTGCATGCCATGTGGTTGCCATTCCCACCTCCCATAACCATGGCAGACATCACTAATTAATGCCAGCCTTCCTTCCTGTCTGGTCCAGAAAGACGTATTTCATTTCACAGTATTAAATACTACAGCACAGAACTCCAGGAAACCATTGCCACTTGATCTGGTCTGTTGCATGAAGTGAAATTTTCCTCCCCCTTCCCCCTGCCCCAAAGAGTTGGACCATAACCACATAGAGAACCAAACTTATCTTCATAGATGGACATGAAAGCTAGTTTCAATTTCCAGAGGAGACTAGACTTGAAAGGTGGGTCTTCACCTGGTCCTTGGATCTCACTCTTTTATCCTAGACCCTTTTGGCTGAAGGCTCTTTTGAATAAGAGAAAGTTGGCCTTCTGACACTAAGATGGAGGTGCCATAGCTGGGCATGGAGAAGCCATTGAAGATCCCAAACTGAAGACAGACCAGATGTGCCAGTTTCTTGGCATTGCCTGTTACCACTCCTGAACCTTCAATTGTCCCAGTCTGGTTATGACCGGTCTGCATACCATTAATAGAGTAGTCACGAGTCCAAGCTTAATTCAGAGCCCTTAGGGAAGCATCTCCTGTCCCAAGCCAATATAATAACTCCACATTTGACCAGGTAAATAAGTCTCACAGAACAGGAGTTGAGTCTGCCATCTCTAGTGCTTCTGACTTGAAAACTGGTGGTGATATAGTTCTGGATCTCAGTAGAAGCTGATAGTCAGCTACCACCCTACTAGGTGCTTGATTGTATATGACATATTTATATCCACTCTCACATTCAATCTTCAGAAAAGTTGTGAGGGGAATTATTTTCCTCATACAGACGAAAAAAACTAGAGACTAAATTAAGAAAAACAGAGAAATTAGAAATTTGCTTAAGTCACACAATTGGTGAATAGCAGAACTCAAGTCAGACCTAGGTGTTGTGAAACTTGAGAGCCAAGGAGCTTATCACCTGTGCTGCCTTTGTTGTTTGTTTGTTTGTTTTGTTAGGCTCAGGTTTTGGTGGTGAGGAGGTAGGGATGAGGAATAATGTGAGTGATGCAGCCTTAGACCAGAAAGGCTGAGCTAAGGAACTGAGCAAAGAACAAGTCATTGTATAGTCCAGTACCAAGTGAAGAGAACAAAAACCACCAGGTAATTTTGCACTCAGTCAAGGGACACCAGTTTCTTCCCTGTGGGTTTCAGATCCAGGCAATGGTCTCAGGTAACAAGCAATGCCAAGAAACTGGGGTCCTCTGAGCTGCTGATGGTCATCTAGGGTCCTCTTTCCCTCCCCAGTTCACATTCACCTGGTACCCCTTTCTGATATCTGCAGTGGATGTTTTGAAGAAAGAAAAGCTTATGGAGCATGGTAGAGGAGACAGTCCCCTGACATCCTTCCACACAGTTTCCTGCAACTTGCAATCCTCTTTCTCCCTAAGACAGCTCCATAAAGAAACCTCAACCCTAGACGAAATTTGTGACTTGTTTTTTCTAAAGAACTGGGACCTTTTTTTCTCCCCTGGGGTGTGATCCCACCATTCCTAGGCTGCTTTTTTGTTTGTTTGTTTTTGTTTTTAATTGCAGACAGATACTCAGAGGAAAGGACAGAGGGAGAGCTAGCATAACACTGCCCTAAAACCTATGGAGCCTCCCCTAGTATTATGGTGCTCACACATGGTGACAAGGTTTCTGCATTTGATAAGGTGGGACAGCACCTGGACCATAGCTGACACTTCTGTGAAATGGAAACATCAACATTTATCTGGAAAGATTGTTGCCCATGTTAAAGGCAATATATGTAGAAGTCCTAAGAGATTAAGATTACACTGGTCTGTCAGAAAAGTCGTGTCATATATTTCTATG
Organism: Erinaceus europaeus; assembly: GCF_950295315.1. Classification (NCBI taxonomy): domain Eukaryota; kingdom Metazoa; phylum Chordata; class Mammalia; order Eulipotyphla; family Erinaceidae; genus Erinaceus; species Erinaceus europaeus. Next base: position 72,689,378 of record NC_080178.1, on the reverse strand, counting down.
TTTTTCTATGCAAAAATGCATCATGACTTCTCCAACAGGTGCCACTTTTTAAAATATTTTATTTTATTTATTTATTCCCTTTTGTTGCCCTTGTTGTTTTATTGTTGTAGTTATTATTGTCGTTGTCATCGTTGTTGGATAGGACAGAGAGAAATGGAGAGAGGAGGGGAAGACAGAGAGGAGGAGAGAAAGACAGACACCTGCAGACCTGCTTCACCGCCTGTGAAGCGACTCCCCTGCAGGTGGGGAGCCAGGGTTCGAACCGGGATCCTTATGCCAGTCCTTGTGCTTTGCACCACCTGCGCTTAACCCGCTGCGCTACAGCCCGACTCCCAGACAGGTGCCATTTTTATTATCCCTTACTTTCTGACTCAAGATACAGATTTCTGACTTCAAATATAAATCAAACCTCTTACCATCAAGGTATTCATCATTTTTTAAAGGCATGAAAAGCTTGATGGAATCCATTTAATAATAAAACATTTAGCAATGTTCTTTTCACTCTTCCTACAAAGAATTTTTTTAGTCAATCAAAGAACTAATTGTGAATATGGTATTTATGATCAATTACAAGTACAATTGATGAGTTTCTCATTCATTGATTGCAAATCAAAACATAGTTTCAGAGAATGAAGTGTTTCCCCACCTTCACCATCATTACCCCATCATCATTAGATCAACTTCCTTCTCAGGTAGAGGGATTCTTTTCATCACTATTCTCAGAGCCCATGGACTGTGAGAATACCTCCCACACAGAGGATATTAAAAATTTCCTTCTGCAGATAAAAGAAAATGTGCCTCCACAAGGTTAAATAACTTTATCAGTTGAAATAGAAAAATTTTAAGACCAGAATTTGAATCCAATTCTCTATGATTTTTAATTATGTGTTCTTGCTTCTCTATCAGCTAGTTTCCAGTAACTCCCATAGTTTACTGCTGGGGCTTGGTGCTTGCACTACAAATTCACCACTTCCGGTGGCTATTTTTTTTCTTTCTCCCTTCCTTCCTTCTTTCTTCTTTCCTTCCTTCTTCCTTCCTTCTTCTCTCATTCTTCCTTCTTTCTTTCTTTCCTTCTTTCTTTCTTTCTTTCTTTCTTTCTTTCTTTCTTTCTTTCTTTCCTTCCTTCCTTACTTCCTTCCTTCTTGCCCACCTTCCTTTCTTATTGGATAGGACAGAAAGAAATTGAAAGAGGAGGGGGATTTAGAGAGGCAGAGAGAAACATAGACACCTGAAGACCTTCTTCGCTGCTTGTGAAGCATCCCCCATGTAAATGGAGAGCTGGGAGCTCAAACCTAGATCCTTGTTCGGGTCCTTGCATTTAGTACTGTGTGCACTTAACCAGGTGCGCCACTGCCTGACATCCCTTCCCATGGTTTTCCAGCAGGTATGTGAACCCAATCAGTCTAGGATAGAAACCAATGCATAAAATAGGAATCTGTTTCCCTTCCATCACTATCTGGGGTATTCTTAAAGTCTTTTAATGCCAAGCCTTTATGGAAACCACCTGCCAAACCTGGTGCTATCACAGCCCCTACCTGGCTGGGCGTTCTTCACAGCACAAGCCCCCCAGCCCATAAGCTCAGCATCACAACTTTGTTGTCCAGTGCTATTTGGGCTTATAGCATCTCAAGAAGTGGATAAGCCTTGAGTGTTTGTTGCAGGGCCATGGGGTTGAGTAGGCTTCCGAGCACACTGGAGCATTGGCAGCATCATGCTGTGAGCTGTTGGTAGACACTGAGAGCAGGTGTAAGATGGCTATGGGTGCCTCTCCCTATGGGTGCCTCCACCTTACTCTACTCCTTTGTGTTACTAGATTAAGTCACGCTCTTTTTTTTGCTAGGGCCTTCACATATCCTGGCCACACCTCACCTCCATTCCCACCTTCACCTAGAGACTACCACTTTGGCCTCTTACTTTGGAATCATTTGAGGGGGAAAAATTAAAAGAGGAGGTTTAGATCTCACCTCAGACCTGCTGAATTAGAATTTCTGAGGGTGAAGTTCTTCACTCATATTTTTATATTGCTCTATGGGTTATTTTTTACAAGGAGCCAGCACTGAAAACTGCTAATTCCAGGTAGTTCCCACTTAGCTTTAAATGCCTCTTCCATCAAAGAGGTTTTCTCCCAATCTGCTTGTCACCTCACTCCAAACCCCCACCCTAGACTAGATGCAGCCCTCTGCTGCTGTGACCTCTGTCAGTAACCCACAGGGATATGATCTGTTAATATGGTGACTGTGTCTGCATATTCATAGTCAGGTCTCAAAAATAGCACCTTTCACTTAGAATATGTCTGTTTTGATTAGCTAGTTGGTAGAACAAGACCAAAAAGATACTCTGAAGTTCCACAGGAATTCACAGATGCCTTTTTTGTGCCAGTTCCTATACTGGGCTCTAAAGATTTATAGTTCAGAAGGACATGGTTCTTGACCTGGAGATGGGTATAGTCAGGGAAGACAAAGGAAGAATAAATAACTGTGATGTGGTATCTGACAGGAGATAGATGGAAGGCAGATGACTTCTTCAGGTCTAAGTACTTCAGTTGTGCTTGCCAATCCCTATGGGTGTAGTTTGGAATTACCAATAGATAAGGAAAATGTATAGATGAGGCTGCTGCACCCAGTGAGATGGTTCAGTGGTTAGAGCACTGGACCTACATGCTTGAAGCCCTCAGTTTGATCACCAGCACATACTGGAGTAATATGGTATCCTCTCCTTCTCAATAAGTAAAATTTAAAATGTTTCACTTTAAAAGATGAGGCAGCACCTTTATTAATGTGGGCCCCTAGGATGGGATTGGGGACTAGGAGAGGAGCCATCTGTATTGACTGTGCCCATGACATGTCCTGGAACATACACATTATGAGCATGTTCAGTGAATCAATGACTAAATGAGACAAGGTAATGCTTAGCTTCTGAGGATCTGGAGAACTCAAGTCTTTGCTACGAGATTAGCTAGTAGCACACACTTTATAAAGCAATGATCCATGGGCTTCTGGCCCAGAGTAGTGTCACAGCTAAAAGAACACAGTCAGAAGTCAGAGGGGACTGCAGTGCAACTCAAGTTCTTTCTTTGGACTTCTCAAACACTGTGAAAGGGACTTAAAACCCCCCAGTTATGCAGCTCAAGGAGTTTGTTTGCTTTTCCCCAGCATTTCTAGCCTCCATCCTTATGCTTTTCAATTCCCTTGAAACCTGTCTTGACCAGAACTTCCCATATTCCCCAAGTTCAGGTCTATAGGTCCACTGAGCATGTTCCCTTCCCCTGCCTTCCTGGGTGCAAAAGGATACCAGTGCCACAGCAAGACCCTGGCATGAAGCACTAGAAGGAGAGTGTCCTTCCTAGTTAATAATATCTACACCTCTCATATATGAAATGTTATTTCCAGCACTTGCTTAGAAGAGTAATATTGGGGGTCAGAAATAGTTCATCCTGCTAGTGCACTTGCTTTCCTGTGCACAGTACCCAGCTCCAGCCCGGCTCCCACCACACTGGAAGAGGGCTTTGATACTGTGATGTCTTTCCCTCTCTCCATGTGTCTCTCTCTTTCTGTCTAAAAAAGTCAGCCCAGAGTGTGAACCCCTTGCAAAAATGAAGAAAAATTAACCTTTGACTCTATAGTCCAGTGATCTGAAGTATGTCTGTAGCCTCATGGCCTCATCCAAGGTGGGAGCCCTTCTTCCCAGTCTTCCTCACTCATGTGCCTCACTTGCTCCTCTTTTTAAGGCTTGGTTGAGGATGGGGAACTCTGAACTGAAATGTCTGGTACTCAAACCATAACTGTTCAGAATTTAGGTTCTTGCCCTGACTTTCCTTCTCAACTTATCTGCCCCCAGAATTAGGAGAAACTGTCATTTTCCTCACTCTCTCCCTGGGGATATTAAATCGGCTGCTCTGGAGGCAGAACACATGAAACTGAGAATAAGGTCTCACTTCGTTCTTATCAAGTGAGTCCCTCAGAACAGCACAGTGATGAGACAATTAGGAAACCTTGGCTTTTCATCTACTGCCGATCCTCTTGGGGTTCCAGTAAAATGAAGGGGGAGCATGTGTGTGGATGAACAGGCAGCTGAACAGGTGACTGCCGCACACAGCAGACAGAGAAGTGTGCAGCTCTAGTAGATGCACCAGCTGCAAAGAGGAGGTGCTACTACTTGGCGCTAGAAGCTATATACTGGACCACTCTGTATAAAAGGGTACTTCATTGCATGGAGCATCTGCAAAATCAGCTCCACTGCCCATTCCCCACAGGGCCATTGCGTGTTAGATGGCTACACTCCCTGTCACGTGTTGACCTCATCAGCTCTACTCCATCTCACCTGCATGTTCTAAATTCTCAGATGGCCTTCCCCTTCCCTTTCTTCCTCCCTTTCCTTACTCAGCTGTCCCTTATTTGCTATATAGCCATATGTAAGTTCACTTGCCTTCTGTGGTCCTCAGTGTGAACATCTATAAACTGTGAATAACAATAGTGTTCCACGCAGAGCCTTGGGAGAATAGAATGAGTTAGTGCATGAAAAGTTCAGTTTTTGGTGCACATATGTTCCATATAACTGTGAGCTGAAGAGATTGCTTACTGAGTGAAAGCACTGGGTGCTGTGAGACTCTGTCCCTCTTTTTCCATCATTAGTAATATCTTCTCTGTAATGTAGCTTAGTACTTGAGAGCAAAGGCTTTGACTAGAGGCACCAGGCTGAGTAGTTACAGTTTGATTAGAGCTTTTGACCCTGTCCTGTGTCCTTTTTTCATAGTAGCTTCCAGGGTATTCCATACCCATCAGAGGGCACTCTTCAGCACAATATACCTAGAATGTCAGGTACACACAAATGGTCCTACCCGCAGGACCCACCCTGCATGGGACTCCCACCTCCCTTGTCAGATGTAGTGTCCTACTTGACATCCAGATTTCAAGTTCTCTGAAATGCCACTCCCTGCATGTGATCACAGTTGTACCCGAGAGTTCATCCTAATGCTTCCAGCTTGTCACAGAGTCCCTGGTAACTTTGTTCCTGCCTACACTGGATTGGGGGCTCTGCCCCTCCTCTTGAGGCCCACCTTGCACTCTGCTCTGCACCACAGTCCCTCAAGTGTGCACACACTCTCTGGCCTCTGATAACACATGCCAGGAAGGTTCTATACCTCCACATCCACACTCACCCTTCATCCCTTATAGCTCTGCTAGGGCTCAGCTCCTCCAGGAAGTTCTTCTCAACCCCTTCAGCTAACGCTGAACTCACTGGCGATCTCAACCTTACTGCCTCCCCACCCCCACTCCCCAACAGGACAGAGACCTCTGCTCTTCACCACTGTGCCCTCAGAGTCTCTGCTGTGTCTCCACACCCAGCTCAGAAGTGCTCGTGGAATAGCATCTGCCTTTGCAGCACACAGCTCCACAAAGTGCTTCCGGCTCTCTTCTGGCACACTCCTGGAAGCAAGCTGCAGTCACACTGCAGCTCTGCATGCTGGCTGTCCACAGCCTTGCGCTGAGGAGAGGGTGCCTGGAGCCTTCAGGGGCCAGACCAGCAGAAGGGGACTGCTGACCAAGCATCTCTCTGACTCACTGGGCAGAGGAGGGAGGAGGCGGGTTCTAATTGCTTAGTCCCTCTGCATTCAAGAAAGGCCCAGCCTTTGAAGCTACAGCTTGGCTCTGGAGACAGTGGGAGGGGCCAATAAGGTGATGCTATGACTGTGGGCACCTCTGAGCCCACAGGAAATTATTAATAAGGAAATGACAGCCAAGGAGCATTTGTGTGGATTAATAATGACACCTTGTCTTGCTGGGCAGCCTGGCCTCAGCACTTTGCAGCCACAACCTGGTTCATCCGGCTCCATCGGAATTTTGGGGCAGCTAATGGGAGGAATCCTGCACATCTTTCCAGTCCCTAGCGCCAAGCAGCCACCTGGCTGGTGTGCCCCCTTGGGCTCTCTCCTTAGGGTTCATGCCATGCAGACAGTCTAGGGACCCCATCTAGTCAGCAGAGAGTAAATAAATTACATCTCTTCTTTTTGTCAGCTCCAAGTGGGCGGGGGAGACTGGAGCATGAACAAAAACATTTTGAAGCTACAAAAACATTTTGAGCCTATCATAAGAGCATGCTGTTTTCTGTGTGTCTCTGACCTAGATCTTGTAACTCAGTTTTTGTTTGCTCTTCTTGTTGCTCTACAACAATTTACACATCTCCAAAACTCAGCACTTCAGCCCTGCCTTAGAACAGTTTAACTTCTGTTTTGTTTGTTTTTATTTTATTTTATTTTATAGCTGTATAAATGAGATACACATTCAGGAAAAAGCAGTCTTTCCCCAGGCTAGCAGAATACATACAGTACACTTCTCCTGTGTCATGCTGGGCCAGGGCCTGTGCTGCCGCTCTCAGCTGTGCATGGAATCTGCAGAGTGAACTGTTCTCTCAGTGCTGTTTCCACTCAGTGCAGTATTTAATAGACCATGTGAGATGTTCAACACCTTACTACGAAGGAGGCTTTGGCCCACCTGTAGGCTAATGTGAGTATTCTGAGCATGGGAGGCTAAGATGTTCAATAGGGTTAAATCTGTTAAAAACATTTTTAATTTTTTTAAAATATTTTTATTTCTTTATTAGATACAGACAGAGAAATTAAGGGAGGAAATAGAGGAATAAAGAGACAGAGAGACACCTGTAGCCCTGCTTCACCACTCGGGAAGCTTTCCCCTTGTAGGTGGGGACCAGGAGCTTGAACTTAAGTCCTTATGCACTGTAATGTGTGCGCTTAACCAGGTGAGCCACCACCTGCTCCCCATTCTTATTTTAATGAATGATGGTCTTATAGGGATGTGACCCCATCATAGAGAAGGAAGGCCCTGTACATTGAGTGACACAGCTCAGTCACACACATTTGCATATATCTCCCATAACTGATGATGTGTTCATCAGATCTTAATGTCTTTATACAAAGCCTTTTGATTATGTGCTTTTTGGGTTCTTACTCTTTTTTTAGGAGTATCTGTTATCAATGGCAACTTTGGAAATCCTATTTATGCTTTGAATTCAGCCCCCTCTGAGAAATCTTTGTACACACTCCATGCTCACCATATTCTGTGAACAGCCACTCTCTCCTCTGGGCTTTTATGTCTTCTGTCTTCTTCTGTAACCTGATCAGATTCTTGGGATCATACCAAGCCCTCCTGGTTTCACTACCTCCACTGCCCCATCTGCCCCCCCTCATGGCACTTTCAGCATTTTAGAGTAGGGCTTGGAAAATTTTTCTCCACAAAGGTCCAGATAGAAGATACTTTTCATACTGTGGGGTCATGTATACTGCTTGTTGCATAGTCTCATTTTTGCTTTGTTTGTTTGTAACTTTTAAAAAGGTGAAAACAACAACTCTCAGGAGGTGGCACAGTGGTTAAAGTGCTGGACCGAACAAGCATGAGGTCCCCAGTTTGATCCCCAGCATCATACAGGCCAGCATGATATTTGGCCTCTTTTCACTTCCTCTCACCCTCTCTCTCACTCATCAATAAATCAGTCTTAAAACATTAATGTAAGAGTAATACTTTGCTCAGGGGTCACAAAAATGGGCTGACATTTGGCCTGTCAGTCATAGCTCTCCAATTCCTGAGTTAGATAAATGAAGCAGTAGGTGCTCCTGCAGTGTGTTGAGTATTATTGAGTATATGTGTACACAAAACAGTGCTTGCTCACTGGGAGTGCACTGAATGGAGAAAGAGAGATTCATAAACAGACCATTATGACAAAGTAGTGAGGGTCACAAAGGACTGTGTTCCTGGGGACAATTTGTAAGACAAGCTTGAACATCTAGGAAGGAGATGGAAAGGGGACACAAAGGCACAGAGAACATCCCTCAAGATCTGAAAGGGATGAACCAGTACTTCATATCCTTGAAACTCCAAGTTCATGGAACTTAGGGTGCTGGTACATAGTAAGTGCTCAATAAAACTATAGCACAGGGGGTCGGGCAGTAGTGCAGTGGGTTAAGTGCATGTGGCGCAAAGCACAAGGGCCGGCATAAGGATCCAGGTTCAAGCCCCCGGCTCCCTACCTGCAGGGGAGTCGCTTCACAGGTGGTGAAGCAGGTCTGCAGGTGTCTATCTTTCTCTCCCCCTGCCTGTCTTCCCCTCCTCTCCCCACTTCTCTCTGTCCTATCCAACAACAAATGGCATCAACAATAACAATAATAATAATAACCATAATGAGGCTACAACAACAAGGGCAACAAGAAGGGGAAAAATGGCTTCAGGAGCGGTGGATTCATGGTGCAGGCACCGAGTGAGCCCAGCAATAACCCTGGGGGCAAAAAACAAAACAAAACTACAGCACATTGAGTAGTTCCCACTGCAGTCCCGGAGTCAACGCCATGAAATAGAAGGAATTTCCATGGATGTTCAGCTCCTCTCCTCCCAAAGGCACCGAGCTCTTCACCTGACTCTAGGCATTCAGGCAGGTCCACAGTGCTAGTGTCAGTGCTAGTCACAGTGACAGCTGTGCCACACATTCCCTTGACCTGGGTGCTGTTTCTGACTCTGCCCTAAGTTCACACTGATTGAGCAAGTTATTCCAACTCTCCCTGTGTTAACTTTCAGCTTGTACACAAAATGACAGGCCCTGCCTTCTGGGGGCATCTTCAGGGAATCCCTAGAAAATGCTCCATATCTGCTGGGCCCATAGGAAGAAGGAAGGGAAGGTGGATGCACTGGGGGTAGTCGGCATAAAGCCAGTGGTGGAGGAAGGGGGGCTAGAAAGAGCCTGAGAGATGCTGAGAACTGGCACACCCTGCGCCAGCCAGTTTGGGTTGGAGTTCTGCCTGTGATCAGGTATAGAGAGAATCAGGGCAGGGCACCACGCAGCTCCTGGCAGGCAGCTTACAAGCACTTCCAAGCAGGAGGGTCAAGAGTTCCTATGGCACAGAACACTGATTTACAAGTGCTTGTATATTTATTTGCACCTGACCTTTATACAAAAGGAATGTGAGATAGATTGCAGCAAACTTCATACATACAAAATGGTTATAGTTGGTAGAAAAGTCAGAGATGGTGCCAACAAGATAGCTTGCTTGGGTAGTGCCCTTGCTTTACCAGGTGCACACCCAGGTTCAAACCTAGTCTTCCTTCTCTCTTAAGCATTGACTTTACCAAGGTATAAGCAGAGAGGGGGGAGAGAGAAAGAGACTAGTGCTGAACACATAACACATAGTGACTACCATAATTATGTAAATAATTTCTGCACCACAATCCTGTGATGATAATAAATATAATCTCCATTTACAGGACCCATAACTTGGAATGACTAGAATGTGTTGTATAAGTATTTTTTATATGCATGTCTCTTGAGCACCCATTAAGTAATAGACTGTGTTGGAGGTCATACACACAGAATTTTATTTTATTTTATTATTTTTTAATATTTATTCCCTTTTGTTGCCCTTGTTGTTTTATTACTGTAGTTATTATTGTTGTTGTTATTGATGTCATTGTTGTTGGATAAGATAGAGAGCAATCAAGAGAGGAGGGAATGACAGAGAGGGAGAGAGAAAAGTAGACACCTGCAGACCTGCTTCACCACTTGTGAAATGACTCCCCTGCAGGTGGGGAGCCGGGGGGCTCAAACTGGGATCCTTACACCGGTCCTTGCGCTTTGCACCATGTGTGCTTAATCCACAGCGCTACCACCCAACTCCCACACACAGAATTTTAAAATGTATAAGAATTCTCATACTAGATTTTATGACAGAATTTTCACAGAGAGTCTTAATTAAGGAGAAGAAGAGGATACTGACGAACACAATAGTGTTTTTATAGGAATACCAGAAATGGTTTTCAATGGAGGGTTGAAAGTTTTTGTGCATAGTTTTTGGGTTTTGATTGCATGATACATGCACCATTGCCCTTGAATTTTATCCTCTCCCACCAATAGCTGTTGGGATACCATAGACCTAGGATGGTCTGAATTTACCACCTGCCTTTCCCTTTCCCCTTCTTGGCACTGTGTTTTATGACAGTCAGTTGCTTCTCAGGCTAGGCGCCTCCTCCAAACTGAGCCAGCCTTTTATGGCCATGAATCTAATTAAGTACCAGCCAGGCAGGGGCACTTGGAGAGTTGTCAGGCCTGGGCTGTGGAAGTGGAGGGAGCTCCTGGCTGAGCCTCAAATTCCTTCTGGGCTCTTTTGCCTGTTAGTCCTGATTCACTTCTATATCCTCTGGAAAGAAATATTTGAAAGTGCTTCTTCCCTGAGTTACCTGGGAACCTTCTAAGATGGACCTAAGAATCTCTCTGCCCCCAAGCATTCTTTCATTTCCACTCCAGGTGACTTTTTTCAAGGGTAACATGAGCATACACTTTCAGAAGTGTGCACTAACATATTCCTGCAAAGATAACCCTTCAGGGGTCCAGCCTTTAGACCAGAGGGTCACCCAGGTGGACAGAAATGGTTACACCTCTGTCCCAGCAATATTCCTCAATGGAATGTTATAGACAACCAGTCCTGAAGGCTGAATTCCCTAGGAGAGAAAGGATAAACAGACCCCATGTGCCCTCTCACTTTACAGTGGGGAATTTGTTCTCCTGGGCCTCACCTTCTCCAAGGAAAAGGTGGGGGCAGACCCAGAGAGGAATCTCTCCATAGACATATGGTTACAGCTGGGAGTGTTTTTGTGAGTGAGGTCACCCAAAAAGAAGGCTCTTCTGAGTTGCTGGCTGCCTGGGGATTTCTTCACTTCTCTATATGGGATACCAGGCTTTGCACCCAAGTATGACAAGTTCATTTTCACAAACTGTTGGACTAATGGTGAGAAGAGCAAAAATGACATTTACTGCTCGTTCACCAGTGTCATGCATGTGACTTGTATTGTTTCACTTAATCCTCACAGCAGCCCTTTGAGAAAGAGCTGGGTACTACATCCCTTTACAGGTGTGGACATTGAGATGTGGGCACTGGCCATGGGAAGCTGGTCTGTACCCTTAAGGCCCTGGATTCCAAGTCTTGGGATTCTCCCATCCACTCTGAGTGCCGGCCACAAGGCATATCTGGCTTCTGATTTAGCTCCTTCCTTGCACCCCCCCCCCTTATTCTCCTCTCTGTCTCATACTAAGAATAATCTGGGCTGCAGGCCCTCCTGACTCCCAGTGTCTGTGTGTTGAGGAGGAAGTGGGTACTATAATAGGAAAGTCTTGGCTTCAAAACTAGCCGTCATCTTCGCACTAGTGTGTCTTTGAGTGAATGTCTCAACCTCTCTGGGCTGCCTTGTTTTCATTGCAAAATAAAGGTAATCAAATCTAGTGATTTGCTGGGAGGAGTTAGGACCTAGACTAGGTTTATAGTAAATATTGAAATAAATGTCTCCCTTCTTTCCTCTCTCTAAAGAAAAAGAACTCTTAAAAAAAATTCAGAAAGCAATTTCTATGACATTCCACTCAAGGAAACCATAGCAACCAGTTTCCTGCAGCTTGATTTCCGGCTATCCCCAGCTGTACAATGGTGCTAGGACACAGCCTTTGTTATCCCAGCACCCCAGGGGAGATGTGGAAACCATGAGATCCATGAGGTGGAGGCATCTGCCCAGTAGAATTGCCCAGGCTGGTGTTGGCATCATTGCCATTGGCACCTCAGCCCCAGGGATCTGTGGTTGTCCAAGACCTGTCCCTCAGTGGCCAGGCCACAAGGATGCTGTGGTTTCCCTCTGGCGACTCCATTCATCCTTTAAGGTCTGTCTTACTTTGGGTCAGGCCAGAACATCTGGCCCCTCCTACTTAGAAGACTAAAAGCATCATTTGGGTAGGTCTGGGGAGCTTCCTGGCTCTCCTCAGATCTCTAAGATATTTCCTAGGATGTAAATGCCACAAAAGTACCCTGTGGTAGTGTGTGTGTGTGTGTGTGTGTGTGTGCATGTGCGTGTGTGTGTGCGCGTGCGTGTCCGTGTGCGTGGGTGTGCGTGTGCGTGTGTTAGCCACACTGGAAGGGAAAAGCAGACTGATAAAGAGTGGAATAAAGGCCTTTGGCCATAAAAAAAAAAAAGGCCTCCATGTCTGGCCTTTTTAAAAGAGCAACTCATATCCAGAGTAGCCTGCAAGGCACATTACAGCCCAGCCCAGACAATAGAGACAGTGTATACCTTGCGTGCTGCATAGGTTCCCCTGCATGCTGGAGTAACCAAATGTGGACTGCAGCACTGTGACAAGAACAACCTGACAGTGACTCAGGGTGGGGATGAAGACTGGTCCAACCCAGGGAGACAACTGACAGGGCTCCCAAGCAGCAGGTATATAGGTGGGGTGACTGAGAGGTGACTTACTCATACCACAAACTCAAGGCCTCCCAAACCCAGAGGTACCCTGGGCATGTAGTCAGGACTCAGTCAGTAGCTGGAACCTCCCTTTCATTTGACAGAGACACAGCCTTTGATTAATGTCACTCCACTTGCCAAGCATAGAATCACTGCATTTTTTTAGATAGATTTGCTCTTAAAAATATCCTTCTCGGGAGTCGGGCAGTAGTGCTGTGGGTTAAGTGCATGTGGTACAAGGTGCAAGGACTGGCATAAGGATCCTGGTTCGAGCCCCCAGCTCCCCACCTGCAGGGGAGTCGCTTCACAGGTGGTAAAGCAGGTCTGCAGGTGTCTGTCTTTCTCTCCCCCTCTCTGTCTTCCCTTCCTCTCTCCATTTCTCTCCATCCTATCCAACAATGATGACATCAATAATAACTACAACAGTAAAACAACAAGGGCAACAAAAGGGAATAAATAAATAAATATTTTAAAATATATATCCTTCTCTTTAAGAAAGTATCCTTATCTTGGCTGGTGAAGGAACTCATCTAGGTAGGAACACCTGCTTTGCCATGTGTGCAACCCAGGTTCAGGAAACTTCACTCACTGATTCTCTCTCTCCCTCCCTCTCTCTCTCTCTCTCTTAAAAAGTCAGCTCAGTGGTGAAGCCTTGGTGCATGTCCTCATCTCTTCAATTGAATGATGAGAACTCTAAGGTTCAGAGAAGGAAATATGCTTCCCAGGGTCACAGAGCAGAGGTGACCCACAGGCCCTGACTGATGAGTGTGTGACTAGGTCAGTAAACTAAGGTCAAGTCTGGCCTCTCACCGGTTTTTGTAAATGCAATCTTATTGGAACACAGCCAAGACCATCAATTTACAAATCATGTGGCTATCTCTCTACCACTGCATGGCTTCAGTTATTACCACAGAGACCTCATGGCGCACAAAGCCTAAACTAGCTCCTCTCTGACCCTAAGAAGGACAAATCTGCTGAGCCCTCATCTATCTCACTGAAGTCTTGCAAAGACCTGAACACTGCTGGCCATGTGCCCATAATCATCTTCTTCTGAGGACATGAAACCCCATTGCCAGGCAGGGGAACTGCTAGAGTCCCCTCTGCACAGGAGAGACTGTACCTTGGGAATGGAAAGAGTGGAATCTGACAAAGAGGAAACGTCCCTTCAGAGAGGACCCAAAAGCCATAGAACAGCACAAGAAGGTAAGCAGGGACAGGGTAAACACAGAAACTGACACATGTGATTAGTTGTCACGTTCTACCACAAGGTCTTTCACATGGGACTGGGCTTTCCCAGAAACCTGGGGAGATAGGTACAGTTCACTTTCCAGTTTTCATATGAGAAGTGAAAATGTGAAGAGATTTATTAACTAGTCAAGCCCAAGACATGAGGGAACTGGAGTATGGACCTTGCCAGACTTCCTGTAGAACTCACATCCTTCATCTTTTGTAGGATATGGGTTAAGGAGTGTCTCACTTAAGTTAGGAGAATGCTAGTCATGTATGTCCCCCCCCCCCCTTCATCCCCAAGTCAAGCTACTTGTTAGGCGGATCACACTGTAGAGATGTGTTGTTCTGAAACAGGAGAGAAGTGAGTGCCATGCTGTGGAACCTGCATCTGAGACTGCTGAGGCACGGAGGCAGCTAATGATTACAGTTTCTATGAAGCAATTTGCCAGATATGGGAGGGTGAAATGCCAGGAAAGCACAGCACATCATATTCTGGAATACCACACAGTCACCCTGGAAGAGGAGACACTCAAATGCCAACACCTGGATCAGCCAGGCAAGTGGTGTAAACAAAGGAGCTGATCTCATCCGTGAAAGACAACAAGGAGAAGCAGGGCCTAGGGAGTACTGAGCAGGACACTCTTCAGTACTAGGTGTTGTAATTCAGAATTTCCCAGAACCTCCATGAGCCAAACTATTCCTCTCTCAGGTCATATTACATCACAAACTCTTACATTATGTCGACTAATATTTATTGGCATCAACAGATTCCATAATCATTAAGTGTGAAAATCAGGCTAATACATCAGTCAGGATAACTTATCTTAAGGCTTACAACAATGTAGATACCTTTACCTGTAGAAGTTTGCAGAGAAAGGGCCAGAGTTTCTCCAAAAACTTAACAGGCATGATAAGGGGTCTTATTTTGCTTCTCTACATCTCCCTTCACTTTCCTCCCTTCTTGTATAATATACATATCTAATTTGCCAAGCTTCTGAGTGCTTAGAAGAGTGTTTATTCCATATTCTTTTCCAGTCCATCCTCACCCAGTAATTCCTACTCACTGAGGTTACTCTCAGCCATCTCCCACTCTAGGCCGTCTTCCCTGGTTGCCAACATAAACTACCTGCCTTGTCCCCATGCCCTGCTGAAGGACCCTATGTCCCCCCTCCCATCTGGAGATTGTTGTCCAGCTATCTGTGCACAGGTTACCTGTGTACCCCAGTAGAGCAGACCCTAGAGAGCTTCCTTTTTTTTTTTTTTTCCCTCTAGGGTTATTGCTGGGCTCGGTGCCTGCACCATGAATCCACCGCTCCTGGAGGCCATTTTTCCCCCTTTTGGTTGCCCTAGTTGTTGCGGTTATTATTGCCATTGTTGATGTTGCTTTGTTGTTGGATAGGACAGAGAGAAATGGAGAGAGGAGGGGAAGACAGAGAGAGGGGGAGAGAAAGATAGACACCTGCAGACCTGCTTCACTGCCCGTGAAGCGACTCCCCTGCAGGTGGGGAGCCTGGGGCTCGAACCGGGATCCTTACGCCGGTCCCTGCGCTTTGCGCCACGTGCGCTTAACCCACTGCGCCACCGCCCGACTCCCAGGGGAGAGCTTCCTGAGGGTGGGGTCAGGTGACCCTATCTTCCTGTTCTCAGCCATTAATATGGACCTTAACACATAGCATTTGCTCCATAAATATTTGAGGCATATGGAACAGAGTTTGGAGCTAAGGGTATGAGGGAAAGTTCCTTAGAGGGGAGAAATACAGAGTGGGCCCAAGGGCTGGGGAACCAAGGCACTTAGAACTAGGGGAAAGAGATTTTCATACAGTAAGAGAATGAGAGGGTTGCCAGGGCATGGTAGGTTATCCCATTTAGGGTGTTTGAAAAGAGATACATGTCAGGTTAAAAGGGGGTGGGGTGGACAACTGGAGATAAAGGACTGGAATATTTTTCCTGGGATGGAATAAGCTTGGCCCCTCACCTACAGAAAACAGCTCCCATCCCAGTTCACTCTCCCTTTCATCTGCCACCCCACCCCCTCACCAGAGTTTTTTTCCAGCCTTTCTAGCACTAAAAGCCATGCTGGCTTCTGGCCTGAGCAGCATGACCTGCTGCCCATGAGTCAGGGGCTCGGCTGTCCCTAAATGACTAAGACTGTCGCTTCCCGCCAATTTCCCGTAACTGCCTGAGTAAAGACTCAGTCTGAATCACCGTTTATTGTTTTGAAGGGACTTTCTTTGCCTTCCAGTTTTTAAATAACAACAACCTCAGTCAGGCCAGTGGAACTGAATGAATGCAGAGGAAGAACACACACACACACACACACACACACACACACACACACACACACACACACACCTGCTCTCTCTAGGGGAACAAGGTCATGGCTGCAAAGCCAGATAGACTCAATCCAATCCAACCCTGCCACCATATTTCTTGGGCAAATTGCTTTACCTCTCTGAATCTCAGTTTGCAGTTGTGGTAAATAAATACAACAGACTACTACTGAGTTGTATGAAAATAGGAGATTTCCTCTTTAACAATAGCATGGATGAAATGGATGAAACTGGAGAGAATCACATGAATGAAGGAGAAGAACAAATACTGGATGATCTCACTTATAAGGCAGGAAAAAAAGAGAAATGAAGGAAGGAAGGAAGGAAGGAAGGAAAGAAGGAAGGAAGGAAGGAAGGAAGGGGAAAGGACGGAAGGAAGGGGAAAGAAAATACAGAGTGATGCTTTAATGTGCTGTGATGTGGGTAGCAGACCTAAAGACTCAAAGCAGGGGAAGCAAGTGAAAGGGGCTTGGGGGCCCCGATGCCCTTTAGTGAAGGGAGGTGACATTTTAGTGGTGGGTGGGGTATACTAACACCTATCTTGCGTAGATGTGAAACTTTACCCCTGTGACGACAATAGTCTTGTAAATTAACATTTCCCTCATTAAATGATTTGGGAAATAAGAGCAACTGAACATGATAGACAATAAAAATCATGATTCTTAAATCTCACCCCCCATGTGAAACCCACTCTCTGTTTATCTCAAATGAAATGAAATGAATAAAAAAAAACTTTACTAAAAAGCAGAACAAGGTGGACTTGATGAAACTCATATTTGAATAGCTTACTTCAGGCTGCTGATAAATAACTTGGTTCTGTTACTAATAGCCAACATTTTGTATGTGTTTACTATGCACCAGGAACTGTCCCACACATTTCACACTAAGAAATTCACTGTGAGAGTTCAGATAATAGTGCACCTGCTAAAGCACATACATTGCTGCACATAGTCACCAAGCACCCAGGTTCAAGCCCCTGTCCCCATCTGCAAAAGTGCTGAGTGCTTAAACTTTCTCTCTCTCTCTCTCTCTCTCTCTCTCTGTGTGTGTGTGTGTATCCCTCCCTTCCTTCTCAATTTCTCTCTGCCTCTATCCCAAATAAGTAAGTAAGCAAAAGTGTGAAAACCATAAAATATTTTTAAAAGAAATTAATAGTGGCTAGTAAGGTGGTTCAGCAGGTAGAGTACAATTTGGTTTTGTTTTATTGCCCTAATTACTTAGATGCAATGGCCCACTTGTCTGCCTACATTCCCCTCAGCAGAAAGCTAGTCTGATGGAATCTGACAATGGAATCTGCCTGTGGGGAGAACCTCTTAGTTCTGCAGACCAATGATCTGTGGAACCCAGAGGGTCTGGCCAACCCTTGGTAAGTCGTGGTTTGAGGTCTGGCATTTCCTTAGCACAATATGTGTCTCCAGATTCAGAGCCTTTCACTGATGCCTAGTGAGCATTTCCTCCTGACCAGATGGTCAGGAAGCCACCTCAGGAATCTGCAAGAGCCAAAGGCATGTCTGAGTGTGATTCCTGTGTGAAGCAATGTGTCAGATGGCTGGTAGTCTCAAGAGGCTGCGTGGTGGTTTTGAACTTAGCACATCTCCACCAGCTGGGTTATGCCAGGGAGGGTACTGGTTACATGTGCACACTGCTGAGGAAGCTCACACTGACCACATGATCATGGTCAGGCATCACAGGGAGGGGCAAGCCATGGAAAGAACTGGGTTCTATGAACTGACCATTCCTGCCCATGCACTCACCCACAATACTATTAAAGGATGAGAGGCCTGGCTACCGGCACACAGAAACAGACGGGTGTTTGCGAAGAGCAAGCATGATTAATACCAGACCAGTCAGGCAAAAGTGACCAATGTCCTTTGTTGAGGGGAATTTCTATTAGGAAAAGAGAAAGGTGTGAAGACAAAGGTGAGAGATAGTCTGTGTGACTTCAAATTGGTGCCCTTGGGTTGATTCTGCCTCTCCTGACAGAGGGAACTTGAAGTCATCTTTTGTCTGTATGTTTGATTGGTGATGTTTTCACAAGTCTTTTGGCCATCTGAAAAAACATACTTAGGAAAAACAGTAGAGAAAAGTAACTTGGATGAGATCTGCTAATTGTTATTTGTTGGGAGGAAAAGAGGGCCTGCAGTTGAACATACTGCAAAATCCTCTTTAACAAGAAATGTGTGTGCTGGGTTTCAGTTCAGTGTACCTTACCTCCCACTTGTACAGGTTTGAGGAGTGGAGAATTGAGGGAGGAAGGGAGAGAGAGAGAGAGAGGGAGAGAGAGAGAGAGAGAGAAAGAGAGAAAAGAGAGATATGAGGAACATTGAGGGGCCAGGTGGTGGTGCATGTGGTTGAGTGCACATGTTATAATGCGCAAGGATCCAGGTTTGAGCCCCTGGTCCCTACCTGCAGGGGGGGTCCTTTGCGAGTGGTAAAACAGTGTTGCAGGTGTCTCTGTCTCTCTTCCTGTCTATTACCCCCTTCCCTCTCAATTTCTTGCTATCTCTATCCAATAAATAAGTAAAGATAGTAATAAAAGAGAAAAGAAAAATTGGCCGTTAATGACTAATGCTAACAGGAATCGCCCCCATATGCTAAGCACTGGCTGGTCCCTTTTCATGCATACATTCGACTCCTAATGCCTGACTATTACTCCCACCTAGCAGGCAGGAATGTGGAGCCCCAGAGAAAGCAGTAAATTGCCGTATAGAAGGTGCATCCTGAGTATTCTGTGGACAACATGCCTAGCATAGTGCAAAATACTTTTTATACAGAGCCTGTTTGTGTCTGGGAGATCAGTATTTATCTTGTACATTTTTCAAGTGGAAATATAGGCTCAGAGAAGTGAAGGTCTGTCCAGAGCTGCACAGTTAGAGGAGGGAGGACTCGACTGAGACCTCAGGTCACCTGCAGATCATCAACAGTGCTGCTCTGGCTCTGATTAGAAGCTCTGATGAGATCTTTAGGCTGATTTGTTTCTTACATATAAAATGGGGGAGCTGGATCAGATAATCCATCAATTCTCTTGTAGAGCTAATTGTTTATGACCCTCTGAGGAAGCAAAAATGCCTTGGAGTTTAGAGAAGTGTCACTGGGACGTAAAGGCTTGTGGGACGGGGAAGACTTGGTTGGTATTCCTTCTGTGCAGGGGTCCAGGGAAGGAGAAAACCTCATGGTAGCACCTAGGCAGTACTGGTTCAGTGACAGGTGCTCTTAAAGCAAAAAGGAGACTTGGGCTGCCTTCCTCTTTTGTTACGTATGCCCTTGTAAAGGGGAGTTGTCATGGGACATCATTCACAGCGTGAAAATGCATGGAGCTGAACTCAGCCAAGTCCTTTGTGCTGGTGTGACATGCTGACTTTAAGACACATAGTGCAGGGATCCAAAAGCCAGGCCTCAACCAGACCAGGCATGGACACTGCCTGGACAGCATTTCGGTGGCTCCTCTGCCTTGTCCACAGTGGAGCTCTATCCTTTTCTAGTTGGGTGGGTCACTCAGATCCTGAGGCCCAATCTCTCCTCCACAAACCAGCAGAAACACAAGGCCATGTCTCCCAGGTTCCCCAGGGAAGTAAGAACAATAGATATTCAACCAGACCTTCAACAATTTAGCTTTATTAAGTTTCAAAACCTGATTTTTACTCTGATTAGATGACCTGCTACAGTTTTGACGTTTATTATATTCTTTTTCTTATCAAAAAAAAAGTAGGTGTGGATATAGCAACTTTTAAGTTTTTCTTTTTAATTTCCTTATTTAGGAAAACTAAAAAGGTAACAGTCCTTGTAGTCTCTCTCATGTGAACTCAAAAAAATTGGAAATCATTGACACAGCTTCTTCAAAAACTATTTCCTTCATCTGTAAATGGGGATAATAATTTTCTTTAGATAGTAATTGTGATGGAAAGTTGAGACACTATACATCAGTATGTTCCTGAATTTAGTCTAAAATAGAATTATACTTTTTCATACCAATTATAAGGGCCTATATCTACTTGCTAAAAATAGTGACAATATTGCCTATAAATCACATGCACACATTTTTGTTCTCTCTCCAGAAATAGTGTGTCAGGCATAACTGACATTAGTGGAAAAAATGCTACCTGCAAGATCCCAGCATGGCAGCATGGTCTGATCCCAAGCCTCAGTGGAAGGGGGGGAAAGGAACATGCTGGTCTTGTCATTGTTGCATCCTGGCTCTGTGATCTACAATAAGCATCTCCTTTCTCTAGGTTTTAGTTTCCTCATAGAAAGTGAGTGGGTTGGACTCAATTATCATATATAGCATTCAGAGGTGCTTGATCCTTTTGCTGGGCCCTGGGCTATACCCTTTATATGCAGAACAGATAATTCCCACAACAGACATGCAGGGTAGGCACTGTTATTAGCTCTACCTTACAGATGGGGAAACTGAAGATTAGAAAGTTTATATAACTTTCCCAAGGTCACATGGATATAAAATGACAGATTCAGAGTTTGAACACAGGTTTATCTGACTCCAGATACTCAGCCCTTTAAAAAAAATTTGTAATCGCTTTATTTACTTACTGTTTGGTAGAGACCAAGAGAAATTGAGATAGGTGGGGGAGATAGATACCTGCAGCCCTGCTTCACCATTCGTGAAGCTTTTCCCTACAAGTGGGGACCAGGGCTTGAACCCCGGTCCTTGTGCACTGTAATATGTGCGCTTAACCAGGTGTGCCACCACCACCTGGCCCCAATGCTCAGCTCTTAACCTCTTTGTCTTTCCACTAAAGACCTCTGTCATGCGCAAGTGTGAATCTGCCCAGAGATTGAGAAGGGGCAGCACAGGATCTAAGACCAGCATGTTCTTAATACAACTTCCTCCTTGGAAACAGGACATAATACAGGCCTTTAGTCTATAGCTTTTGAAACTCTGTTTAGTGACCCCCTATACACTCAGATGTATCAACATGTCATAGTGAAGAGCTATAATACTAGCTCCAATCTATACTTTTCCCTCTCAACTAAATGCTGTTTAAAATTTAATTTGTTTTCATATCACATGCATTTGGAGAAGAGTATGCATTGTATACATACAACTGAGTGACTAATCTCAAAGTGAATGAGCCTCTGAAACCATCATCCAGATCAAGACAGAACTTTACCAGCCCTGTGGAACCCTCTTCATGCCCCCTCCTGACAGTTACCTTCCAGCCCCTCTATGTTTTGATCTGAGACTATTCCCTGGAGCTATGGAGAAAGGCTGGAATTAGAAGTTAATTTTCAAATTACCCTTTCATCTCCAGGGAAATTATAAATCTGCAGGAGGCAGGTGGGGGAGGGGAAAAACTTATCACAAGATATCCTACACTATAGACCTAGCAAATAGCTGCGAGTTCCAGCAAAAAAAAAAAAAAAAAAAAGGTGTTCCTGGACCAGGGTGTGTGTGTGGTGTGGGTGTGTGTGTGTGTGTGTGTGTGTGTGTGTGTGTGTGTGTGTGTGTGTGTGTGTGTGATCTACAGACACTACTAGGTACAAAAGCAAGCCCAAGAGCCTGTGAGATTACAAAGGGTGAGTGTCTTGCCTTATCTGCAGGTGTAAGTAAGGCTTAATTGAAGAAGTCAAGGAAAGATGAATCTGAGACTCTCCCTAAAGTCTCCCCTCCCCTCCACTTAGTGGAGCTGCTGTAGACTCAAGGGCTTCAGGCATGCTGCTGGAGGACCTGCCTCCTTGTTTCTTTAGAAACCTTAGATTAATATTACAGAGGGGATGGGACCCACTCAAACATTTCCCATTGGAGGAATATCTCCCCTAGAGCAGGTTCAATGTCAAGTTCAAGAATTCTACAAAGAGAGCCGGGAGATACCTCACACTTTACCATGTGTGAGGACCTGGGTTTAAGTCCCCAGTAACAAGTGGCACCAAGCATGGCACCAAGGGGAATCTCGTGAACAGTGGAACAATAACTTGGTGTCTTTCCTTTCTCCCTCTCTGCTGTCTCTTCTCCTCTGTCTCCATATGAAATTGAAAGAGAAGAAAGTCTACTGGGAGAGAAGGAATAGCACAGATGCATATTCCCAGCATCCTCCTCTCAAGACAGAATTTTATATAAGGGAATAATGAAATCCCCCTAGGATTTTTGGGATTTATTCACCTTATATGTGTTATGCATAGAGGACTTGAAGAGAGGAAAGTTGAACATGTTAGTGAGTCCAGACCCTAAGCTAGATCTTTATCTATGAAATTCTTTTACTTTCATTTATTTGATAAAGCAAAATCAAGAGATGAGGGTGAGATAGAGATAGATACCTGCAGTGCTGCTTTTCTGCTCATGAAGCTTTCCCAGGGCTTGTACAGTGTAACACATGTGCTCCACTGGGTGTGCCACGATTTAGCTTCATCTATGAAATTCTCAAGCAGTTGGATATGGTGAGTGGAAATAGTTCCTGTCTACTCTCCCCCCTCTGTCTGATAAGCTACCATTGTAATGTTGTGTTCCTCAGACAACTCTGTAAAGCATCTCCCTGGGCATCAAATATATTTTAAAATTTGAAAAAACAAAAAAGTAAGTACAGATTTTCAAAAAAGCAAAAGAAGGGTGAATTATTAAGTAGAAGGAAAAATGTATCTGCCCTTTTAAGATTTCAAATAAAAGTTCTGCCATCGGTGGGCTTTAGGTTCCCCATTCCAGCAGTAGCAGTGGGAGCAGCAGCACACTTCTATCACAGGGACACATTTGTGCACAAGAATGAGAAATATTGAACAGGAGGAATTCATACAGAAAATAGAACTTAGGGAATGGCTCTTACCAAGCTTTATCCCAAGAAGAAAGTTGGGTTATGAGTAAGGGTAGCACAAAACCAACTTAGCCTGGAACAGCCCTAGCTCATGTCTGTGGTATAAGCTAATTATTAAAAATAACCCCCCTTCCACGGGCCCATCCCCCCAAAGACCAATATGGACAGAAATCAAAAACCATATAGTTACTCTAGTAGTGAAACCCCAAGATTCAGGAAGGAGACCTGGACACACATTCCCTGCTAGAAGTATCTTAGCAGAGTGGGAGACTTGAATGACCCTGCAGAGTTCCCGGGGACCTTGGGAGTTTATGAGAAGTGAGAGTCCCAGCATGGCCACTCTCAGTGATCGATTTTTTTATTCTTCTGGTCAAGGTAAACTTACTCTAGACAATAGGTCATGTGACAGTGTTGGGATAGAGTCAAGGAAGCCAGGCTGAGCCAGCCCCAGCTGGTCCCTGGAGCAGCCAGAGACGGAGAGTCTATGGGAAGAATGCAAGTTATAGCCAGAGAGGTTGGCATGCCAAAGTCAAAATAATGTGTGTGTTCCGAGGGATACATGCAAAGGCATGAAGAGGTGAGACAGAAAGCCTGGACACAGGGAAGTCTGGGCAGAGTAGTGCAAGGAGGGGGGACTAGAAACAGGGATTAGGGCAAAGACTGACCACAAGGGGTCAAGAGTTGGTGTAGGAATGGACATAGTCTGGGACGCTGTGGTAGGAGATGTTAGCCAGGCTGGAACACCGGCCACCCTACAATTTGCAGTCACTCAGTCAGCTGAGTGAACTGGCTTAGGCAACTGTTGTTGCTATGATTACCTTGCAAGTAGTTGTTTTTATAGAAAAAATATATTCATGAGAGAAGAGAGAGATCTTAAAAAGGAAAAGATTCAGGGAGTTGGGCGGTAGTGCAGCGAGTTAAGCGCACGTGGTGCAAAGCTCAAGGACCAGCAGAAGGATCCTGGTTCAAGCCCCCTGCTCCCCACCTGCAGGGGGTTCACTTCACAAGCAGTGAAGCAGGTCTACCAGTGTCTATCTTTCTCTCCCCCTCTGCCTCCTCCTCCTCTCTCCATTTCTCTCTGTCCTATCCAACAATAACAACATCAGTAACAACAATAATAACTACAATGAAACAACAGGGCAACAAAAGGGAATAAATAAATAAATAAATGTTTTTTAAAAAAAAATAAATGTTTTTTTTTAAAAAAAGAAAAGATTATTTTAGCATTAACCCCTTTCAGATTCTTTCCTTTAAAGACAGATTAATCAGCCTTCTCCATTCATTGAACCCAGCCTTGCCAGAGTGTATAGTTGGTCTCAGTATCAGGGGGCAGCAAGACAGTGTCTTCCCCATAAGATTTCTGTTACGTGGATTCTGACTAGAAATCATGAGAACACTCATGATTGATATTGACCATCACAAGAGGATCAAATAAATGCTGCAGAATCTGTAGAGTTTGTTTTTGTGCATTGGCTTGGCTCACTTATCCTAACTCAATACTTCCTTTTTCATTCCTATTTTTGGCACCTCACACTCTCCAGCTGCCCCTTGAGACCACGCCTCTCCCTGCCATAATGATTGCATGGCCTGTGTCAGGGAGTCCTGAGCCAGCAGCCAGCAGCCAGCAGCCAACATCCTTGTGCAGAGAGTTTGCTCTGTAGATGGAGCAAGAATATGGCCTATTGGCTTCTGTGTCTGGTACTCCCTATCCACAGTTATGAGTTGGCCTGAGGGAGTAACTGACAGGTGATATCCTCTAGAGCTTTTGATGTCACTAGTCTCAGGAATCATTTTTTTTTTTTTTTTTACCAGAGCTCCACCATTCTGAGCAGACTTTTTTCAGATAGAGATAGACAGAACGACAGAAGCAAAGAGGCAGAGAGAGTGAAAGATTCCACAGGTCTGAACTTTCTCCAGGGTGGTAGGACCCAGGTTTGAACTCAGGTTGCATGCATGACAAAGCACTTTTCAGGTAAACTATCATGCTAAGGTGAGTGGGTGGGGGCACTTTTGAAATCTGGAAACCAAAAACAAATATGTGGTAAATTGTGACAGGTAGGTTGCAGATTGGACACTAATGGATTTTAGAACAGACCAGAAGGTGCTTATTGTTTTTGTTAAGAATAAAGAGTTAGACTTACCTGGAATAAAATCCAGATTGGATCCCACTTACTAGATATGTGATCTTGGGAAATTTAGTTAACTTCTATATGTTTTAGCATATATGTGTGTGTGTGTGTGTGTGTGTGTGTTTATTTTTCACATAAATATGGCAATCTATATAGTTATATATTTATATAAATCATAGTGATACCTACCTCTTAGGGTTATTGCAAGTAATAAGTGAGATGGTAAATATAAAATATTCAGAGTCATCCCCAGCAATATTATGTGTACAATATTACTAGAACAAAAATTAATGAATTCAGATAAAGTTCTTGGGAACAACAACAAAAAAGACATACTAGGATGTATGCATCAGTTCCCCCTACTATATGTGGCCATTATGAATAAGTTGATGCAAAAGCCTCCTTAGGATTTAAAAAAAAATTTTTAACTTTTACATAAAGAACAGTTACCAATTGCAGCAGCTAGTTCAAGGAAAAGTTCCTGAAGGAACTTTGAAGGTCTTATAGGCCAGGTTCCTTATTTACAGAATGAAGAACTGACCCCAGAGAGGAACAGTGACTTACCCCAGAGATACATAGAAATTTCAAGCCAGAGTCAGGCAGAGAATCCAGACCCCTTGACTGCCAAACTCAGACTTATAATTGTGCCTTTGTGGTTTCACATGTGTGGATTCAACTAACGAACATCCCATATCTGTTGTATCCATGAATGTAAAAACTGCAAGGGGAAAAAATCCACTTGTAAATGGCCCCTCATGGTTCAAATCTTTGTTGTCCAAAGACCAACCATTTTTCATCCCACCCACTATATCCAAAATGTGTTTGTTTGATACAGAATCAACATAAAATTATTAATGATATCTTTTATATCCTTTTTCTTTATGAAACTTTTCAAAATTCAGTGTGCACTAAATAGACTTAGAGGACATTTCAGTTTAGATTTGGCACAGAGATGACACAGATTGAGCAATTCTAAGCAGCTATTTAGTGGGTCCCAGTTTTCCACTACACCTACTCAATGTGACAGCGTCTTGGATCTTCTGATATTTCCCCTGTTGGCAGGACCACCCTAGCCCCCTTTGGCATTCTTGACAGGAGTGAAGACTTCAACCCTAAAGCACACGGACACTAGGCTGCACTCTTACCCAGCTTTCTGTGAATACAGTAGCTTAGCTAGAGACCAAGATAATGATGATCCAACCCCATCTCTCCTCCTCATGTCTAGTGACACCAGGTTTATCTAGCTCAGAAGACCCTTGACTGGCACTATGGTGTTGGAGTAAACAATTAAATGCTTGAAATCCCGTGCACTCTGCTCCCAATTAGAGGAGCTGGGCTGAGAATACTTTCCACATGGCTCAGCCCCTGCCACTGTCTGGTCTGGTGGTTTGAAGGGTTTTGTGTGAGGCCGACCATGACAGCAAGAGACAGAGACTGTGATTCCATGGCAGGATGCCAGGGTGACATCTGGGGCCCCTCTGTGACTTCTGGTACAGTTTTCCTCCTGCCAAAAAAGACATCAATGGATTATCCAATTGTTTGCCTGCCCTCTCAGAGTCACTGGGAGAAATGCTCACACAACCTGGGGCCTCGCTGTGGGGTTACAAGTCTTGTCTGGGCCAGAATTAGACTTCAAACTTCTTTCTGTGTCCAGTCTTCTTCTGTCTTGGGTTTCTTTTTTCATTCCAACCTGTGACTTGCAAGTTACTTACCAGGCACTTCTGTTCACATGTACCTCCTAGAAACCCTTATCTGGGAAGTTGGGTCACTTGTCCCTTCAGCCAAATGCTTTCTTTTCCTTACTTTTGTCTGAGAAAGCTCAGAACTTGTACTACCTAATGCTAAACATATGAAAATATGAAAAGATCTAAAGACACTGCTCTACAGACACAACAGCCTCATAGAATGATTCTTATTCATGGCATTTTCTCTTCTAGTAAAGCAGAACCTGTTCCTTGTTATGCTCCTTCTAAATATGGATCCACTTCTGCTTTCATAAGTATAGTAAACAAGCAAAATAAAATTTTATCTAATGTTTCAGTGTCATCAGTTGCCACCATAGACATTTTTGCATATTGACCCAATTGGTCATGTAATTATGCTTATCTGTCCAGTCAACAAATATGTATATAGCATCTGCCATATGCTAGAAATTGTTCTAGACCCTGGAGGATGCATCAGGAAAGAAAATTCTACTCTTATGGAGCTTATGAAGTCAGGTTTAGGATGTGCGTTGAGGATGTGAGGGCGATCTGTCTGCGACATCTGTCAGCCCATTGATCGCCATGGTTGATTCGGCTGATCTGGCTGGCTAGGCGGGTGTCCCCTTCCTCCCTCACCGCTCCATGTGTGTCCCTCCCAAAGCTGTGTGCTCCATTGAAGAGGACAGCCTTCCCCGAATAGAGGCGGACTGGTCTTTGGTCGAGGGTATACAAATAGCTGCGCTCCCCTGATAGAACCTCCAAACAAGCTCTCAAGGATGTGTTGAGATGAGGGGAAGAACAAGGATGGATCATAAATAAGGAAGTGGCATAAATTATACTCAGTGTTAAGTATTCCACATGGTGTTTCACTTGGCTAAAGCCCAAGCTGAGGCCACAGGGCCACCACAGTTCCCAAATAGTGGGCTGTTGCCCACCCAGGGTCTCTGTTACTTGGGGATATGCCTCAGACCTACGTTCAGTAGCCTTTAACCAGGGCTTTTCAATTAAGTAGGTCATTTGATGCCCTCTGGCTCCATATGGTCAGGTCATTTCCTCTCTTTCACTCACCTGCTACCAGACCTTCTCCATTGGGCCCTCACTTTCTTCTGCATTTAAGTCATAAGAGTGTATGACTTTCTGTTGTGTTTGGGGAGAGATATCAAATGGATTGCACCGTAAGTTTTCCCCATCGTCATGAGGTTGGAGCAGTGATAGCTGGAGGAAACACAAACAACAATTTTCCATGCACATTTTATGTCTCTGTCAGCCAGAAGTGCCAGACTGACATGAACACAGAATTCATTTCCTTAGTGTTTGAAGCTGAAATGCGCCAAATACACCACAGTCCTTCAAAGAGCTAGTTCACAAGAGTCAGCTCAAAGAGGCCACCAGAGTCATCTTTTGAGGAAAATAAAGCAAAAAACATATTTATAAAACATTGCCCTTGGGAAAGTTTCAAACATTTTTCCTATTTGTGATCTGATCCTTTTCTACTTGACAAATATTGATTACACTCCCCCACCCTGCCCTTTCTCCTGTTTTAGGAGGAGCCCCAAATCACATGGTTTTCTGGTAAAATAACAAATGCATGTGTGCCCAGTCCCAGCCCCGTCAAGCCCAGATGCTAGCAATAGGAAGAACACTGAGGCCCATACTATTCTAGGACAGACCAAGCAGAGAGAAGAGGCACTATGTTGGGGACCCACCACGGCACTCTGTAGGCTTTGTTTTTTGTTTCCATCATGATGGGGAGAGAATATTGGGAGACTTGACAGTGAAAATATCATTAGTTTACTCAATATAAAATTACTATTTTTGAATAAAAATGGTCAGTGTTGGCAACTTTACTTGGTCCTATCTAAAAACAATGTTTGCTTCTCATTAAAAAGCAACTGACTGATTTAATCCATTAACAGCTGCCACTTACTGATCACTGCCTGTGTGGCCAGGCATTGAGCTAAGCAGTATACCTGACTCATGGCATCTAATCTTCACAGTGACTGATGGAGTTGTATCTTCAATTGGGTTCCCCAGAAGCAGAATCCAAGATGAGGTTTTGTGATGTATTTAAATTCTCCCAGAACAAAAGAAAGGCAGGAGCAAGGTTAAAGCTAAAGGAGAGTGTGGGATGTCTGGCAAAGTCATCAGCCTGCAGAGAGCACTGGATCATGGGTGACACCTCACCTCACCTCTAGATGAGGGAGCTGGACTGAGACTAGCCATGAGCTGTAAACACTTAAACATATGGGGCTCTCTGCATCACAGGTGAAGCACTCCTGTAGCCCAGTGGTGAGCTACACTGCAGGTCCTGGCACTAAGGGCAAAGCACATAAAAGCTGGGGGACTGGCAGGGAAGCCGGTAATGAAAATGGCAAAACAAGCCAGAGCACCCTTGGAGTCCCCTAAAACTAGATGTTAGTTTCATGACCATTTCCAGCATGAAAATAATTGAGACTCTTAAGAGTAACAGTAACTCAGTTCCAGTCACAAAGCTGGAAGTTTAGCAGCTCTGTTATCCTGAATCCTGGGTCAGTCGATCATATTCTCTTGCAATCAGCAGACATGTACTGAGTATTGTTGTATTCAAGGAATTTCTCTATGCTCTGGAGAATTCGTAAGAAAAAAAATACTGCTCCTATCAAGTTTATAGTTAGGTTTGGGCATGTGTGTTGAGATGAGGGAAGGAGTAGGCATAAGCAAACAAGCTCTGCCTCCCCTTAAAATCACATCTTGAGCTAAGTTTATGCGTGTAAATGAATTTGGGGTGGCCCACCCTGTGAACAATAACGTAACATGCCCATTTAGCAGCAAAGCAGACTCCTTGTCACATGAACTCCACCTTGTCCCTCTTCACATAGGAAAAAGACCCCCTCCCAAGCTCTGTGGGATTAGCTTGCATGCTTGTCCTCTGTCCTTGGAGCCTGTCTTGATAAGGACAAATGTAACCTGTTGCTTAGCTTGGCTGTGCTCAGCAACAAAGTTCGATCTAGTGTCTCCTGGCTAAGAGGGTTATTGTTTCCTAGGTCAGAAGCTCACTCCCCAGCTGGGCCAAGGCACAATGACACTAGAATACCTGCCAGGAGGCTCCCTACATAGGCTGCTTCCTTGTTGGCTTTTCAAGCCAGGTGCAGTCACTTGTTCTTATTTGACAGCTCAAGGTAGCCTGCCTTAGAGAGCTGAATCAGAGCTCTGGCCCAGGTCATACCAAGGTAGGAAGAATACAGGCTCTGGAGGCTTGAATCAGAGCTGATAACACAGTTCAACCACTTACTAACTGAAGTGATTAACTTCTTTGTACCTTGATTTTGTCATCTGTAAACAGGAAGAGACAGTACTCCCCCACCTGCAAAGATTGAGATATTATCTGAAAATGCCTAGAACAGAGTGGAAATTTGAAAAATATTTACTCTTTTTCTTTCTTTTTTGATTGATTTAATAATTTAATAATGTTTGACAAGAATGTAAGATAAGAGGGGAATAATTCCAGACAATTCCCACCACCAGAGTTCCATATCTCATCCCCTCCATTGGAAGCTTTCATGTTCTTTATCCCTCTGGGAGTATGGACCCAGGATAATTATGAGGTGCAAAAGGTGGGAGGTCTGGCTTCTGTAATTGCTTCTCCACTGGACATGGGTGTTGGCAAGTCAGTCCATACTCCCAACCTGTTTCTATCTTTCTTTAGTAGGGCAGGGCTCTGGAGAGTTGAGGTCCCACGGCACATTGGGTGCGGTCATCTGCCCAGTGAAGTCAGGTTGGCATCATGATAGTATCTGCAATTTGGTGACTGAACAGCATTAAGATACAAAGCAGAACAAAGTGTTTAATAATCAGGAATCTAAAGGTAAGACTAAAGCAGATGAGATTTGGAGTCTCCATTTTGGAAAAGGCTTGTAGGTCTATTTGGGTATATTCCAAGGGGCCCATGACTTTACTCATTTTTGCCTGAGCCCAACAGCTAACATGCAGGTGGGCTACAGGTACTGTCTGGGGAGATGGTGTCAGAGTCGGAAATAGGATTAGAAAGCTGGATTAGGGAAGAGAGTAGATCCCAAATAAGGGAAAAGTATATAAATATTGTTAACTGTAAACCCCATCAACTGATCTGGGGCCCATATTCAGCATGGGAGCCTATGTAACCTCTGCCTTCCTGCAGGTCTGAGCTCACATTCTATAGTCATACTAGGAACATTATAGGCTGCACTCATTGCAAGAGTGGCGGAGTATGTTGACCCAACCTCCCTTTGGAAAATGGAATAGTCTCTACCAATATTGACCCACATTGAAGGTAAGGTCCTGTAGAGGCCCACAAGAAGGTCCACTATGTTGTTCCTGATGGAGACGGCCAGTCATGGTGGAGAGAGGGATTTGTTAGAGCTATAGACACATCATATCTATGTGGGAATCCCAGGATTCCCTGACTAGGGCCCTCAATGATGGGATGGCCTGGTTGAAAAATACTTACTCTTGGCCTAGGTTTTCTGGCACATTGCCTGTCTTTATTTTGAGTTGCTGTGTGCTTTCAATACATTCTAGCTCCCCTGGGCTAGATTGAATGCAGGGTGTAAGTGAGAGAAATGTATTCTTTGTAGTCATGTTTTTTGAAAGGTTTTTCCCTTTTGGGTCACCATCCTAGTACTGCTGAGGAACACTGGATGGCCTGATTTTTGGCTCTTTCAAAAAATTGATTTTGATTAGTGAAGAGCTAGCACCTGGCCCTCTTCATTGAATCCTGTTATTTTTCGTGTGCTAATGAGTCCTCATATGAGGCCCTATTGGACAGCAAGCATATCATAAGAGCAGAAACAAACTGCTGCATGACATGGAGATGCTGGGTCATGCCCCCCAAGGTTACCACCTATACACAGAATTACTGTCCTAGTTTTCATTGAACATCAGTCACAGAAGAGAAAATAGAACCCAGCTTTCTACCCACAGTGTGGGCTAGGAATAACTTCTGTCCCAACAGTAGAGGTGATCAGAACCACTTCTCAAGGACTCGGAGACAGCTCACCCAGCCGGCACATGCCTTGCCACGTGCAAAGTCCTGCCTTTGATCCCAGCACCACAACACCATGGGAAGCTCCACAGATGACACAACTGTGCTTGCTGTCTCTCTCTTTCTCTCTCTCTCTTTCTCCATACATATGTGGAATTATGCAAATAAAAAGTTGGCCCTGGAGCACTGAAACCATACAAGCATCAGGTTCCAGTGTTGCATACTATAAATAAACTACTCCCCACCCCCACCCCCGTGCTTCCATCTTTCCATCTGGAATTAGGTCAAGAAGTCAAAGACTACAGTTGTCCATTTGGAGTCTTCAGCTAGCATGGGCCCTGAAACTTGGAAGTATGGGGAAAAAAAGAAGAGAGGGAGGGAGGGGAGAGAGAGAAAAAGAAAGAAAAGAAAGGAAGAGAAAGGAAACCCAGAGTAAATATACAAATATTGATTTATCTGAAAATGTGTGTCATGTTGAAAATCTCTTCCCTTCTGTTGTTGCATGAGTCTCAGTTTGTCTGCTCTTTCTAGTTGGAGCAAAGTCAGTCAGTTTTAAACATGTACTTTATGTACTATGACAGGACTCAGTTCAGATCAGCATCTTTTGTCATGATCCCCGAACAGCTCTCCTATTTCTCTCTCTGTCTCTCTCTCCCTCTCTCTTCCCCTTTGTATCTCTTTCTCTCTCATTAAAATAAAACAAAATATGTTTTTAAAAAGTGGGTAGGAGCACAGATGGTGTGCTTTTAGAGGCCTTCATTCTGAACTTACCCTATTATCTTTATGTATGAAAGTATGAGAGCAGGTATTGTAGGTGGAAATGAGTGGTGTATGGGGCGGGGGAGGACTAGAAGGAGGGACTGGAGAGATGGGCAAAGGCAGGAGGAAGGACCATGGGAGCTCAGACTAGAAGCCTGGCTTCTGAATAATTGACCAGAACAGCTCTTGCCTCAGGAAGGGTCTCAGATAGCTCTGGATACATTTCTCCACAAGAGTAAAGTAGGTCAGAGTTTTCGGAAGAGAGCTCTGAGGTGCAGAAGCTTTGTGACTGCCATGAGCTCTAGCAGGAAGAGTTCCCTGCTACCAGGAAGGGCCTCCTGCTCTTGCTTCCACACATGATACAAACCACTGAGATCAGCCCCAGGGCAGCTGGCCTTGTGCCCTTCTTCTCTGGAAGCTGCACTGCTGGCCCAGCCTCTGTACCCACTCTGTTCATCTAGGCCAGTGGAACTTGCCATGGTATTATTGCCCAGGACCTGTTCAGCACAGAACACAGGGGTGAGTGCTGATGGATTGGTCAAGGAAGAACTGGAAACACAAGACCCTTCTAATAATCTAAGCCAGGAGAAAGGCTATCCCTGCAGTAGTAGTAGGTTATGATAGTAACATGTGCAAGTCTAAGATCAAATCTACTTACAATGTGACTTTCAGCAAAACCTTTAACCTCATGAAGTTTTCTTATCTGTAAAATGGAGAGGCCATTCCTATTGCAGGTCTGTTTTTAGAAATTGGTGATAGGGGCTGGTAGGTGGTGCACCTGGTTGAATGCACACATTACCATGTGCAATGACCCAGGTTTGAGTCCCCACTCCCCACCTGCAGGGAGGAAGCTTCATGAGCGGTGAAGCAAGTACTATAAGAGTCTTTCTCTTTTTCTCTCTCTCCCTTCTCAATTTCTCTTGTTATATCAAATCAAGGGGGAAATGGCCACCAGAAGAAGTAGATTCATCTTTCAGGCACTGAGCCCCAGCAATAACCCTTCTGGTAAAATAGAGAGAAAGAAAGGGAGAGAGAGAGAGAGAGAGAGAGAGAGAGAGAGGAAGGGAAATAAGGCGCGAGTTTCTTAAGACATATTCCAAATATATGTAAGACTCTTGGGAAATTGCAGTTTTATAATGCCTGAGAAAACTGTTGCCCATATCTGAAGACCCTGTGAGTGCAGAAAGCCCAAGTATAAGTCATTAGCCAACACTGTCATTTTACAGATGAGAAAACTGAAATATGAAAGAAATCAGTGGCTTTCCCAGGGTTGGAATTTGAACAGTAGAACAAAGTATAGCCTGTGAGAGGCCTTCTGGCTTATACCAACAAAAAGGGGTGAAGAGTTCAGCTTCAACTTAGCCACGACCACTTCCAACCTTTGCTCTGGTTTCCTTTCTCCATGTTGGTATGGATACAGCCTTTCTGGAAGAGTTGTGTGGACGAATAAGCTGTCATTCCAAAGTGCTGAAAAGTGCTCTGCAGGTGCCAAATCATGACTCTCCATGGATTTCAACACCTCAGTTGGCATGTCTTCCTGCCAGATGCAAGCTGCATGAAAAAATATCTCTCCCTCTCTCTCTCTCTCTCTCTCTCTCTCTGTGTGTGTGTGTGTGTGTGTGTGTGTGTGTGTGTGTGTGTATGTGTGTGTGTGTATACAAGAGAGGGGGGAGGAGCCCAGGAAATAGCTCACTTGGTGGAATGCACACTTCATGTATGCATGAGGACCTGGGTTCAAGCCCCCAACCACTACATGGGAGCACCTGCACAGGTGAAGCTTCATAATCAATGGAGGCAGTGCTGTGGTGTCTCTCTTTCTTTCTCTATCTCTCACTTTCTGTGTATTGGGAGTGATAAAATCATGCATGCATGGAACCCCAGCAATAACCCTGATGGGAAAAAAAAAGTGGGTTGATATTGCCCTTAAAAAAGAAAAAGGAGGATGAAGAAAGTCTAAAGAGGTTAGGTCTTGTACCTGTTAACATAATACTTTCCTCACTAAGTAATGACACATTCATTAATATCATTCACTGTGTAATCACTATCCTTTGCCCTGATTCTACTCTAAGCTCCATGAGAGAAGAACTTTGGTTCTTGGTAGCATTATTTCATTGGTGAATAGCATATTGCCTGGCCTCAGGTAGTCCTAAAGTGCTATTGCAATGAGTGAGCACAACACCTAAGACTCTAGTCTCACACCAAATCTGCTTTCATTAACTCCAGT
Organism: Erinaceus europaeus; assembly: GCF_950295315.1. NCBI lineage: Eukaryota > Metazoa > Chordata > Mammalia > Eulipotyphla > Erinaceidae > Erinaceus > Erinaceus europaeus. The sequence continues at coordinate 72,654,968 of NC_080178.1, read as the reverse complement.
CCTTGAAACACCAGTTAGTTGCCATAATTTTCACTATAGATATGAACAAACTGAGGGTCAGAGAACTGAAATGACATTGTTCAACTAGTCAGTTAGAAGTGAAATCAAGTTTCCATGTTAACCATTTTGCCTGACCCCAATCCCAGCTTTCTCTCTCCTTCACTCCATTCTGTCAGAAAGGAACCTGACAACAAAGTGTAACCCATTTCCTCCTCTGGGGTTATGGAGAACAGACAGAATGAAAAGTAAAAATAAAGAGCTGAAAAAAAGAAAGAGCTGAAGCAGTTATGTGAGGGAATTCTAGAAGCCTATCTTTGATAACTTAGTGGGAGGTCAGCTTGTAGGCCAGATGTCTTTGAAGACGAGGTTCTTCATCAAACCCAACTATTCATGGCCCTTGCCTTGGGGAAGACAGAAGTACTAACCAGAAAATGTTTCTGCATGGGAACTCATTCAACATCATCAAGTTCAAAAAGATGGTCTGTGTGTTCAGGGGAGCCAGGATGATGGTGCTTACTACCTTTAGTATAGCTTCAAGCATACTACTTTGGTAGGTTCATGTCTAGAGGAGGAAAAAATATAATATATTTATTAGTGAAGGCCTAAAGTTCATATGTCATGTGGAGCTTCAAGAAAGCTGCCATGCAGTTAAAAAATAATGTGCGTGTGTGTGTGTGTGTGTGTGTGTGTGTGCGCGCACACATGTGCACACCACCCTACTGTAAAACAATATCTTTCTAAGCCAAACAGTAAAAGAAAAATCTGTGTATTTTGGGTTTTTTTCCACCCATCAAGCTCTGAGGTTTTATTTGCCTTGGGTTTGAAGAGCAGAGCGGAAATCAACACAGCTGTTTATGTTTAGTGGTTTTGAATGATCTCTGGGCGCAAAAGATCCTCATGGGTGTCTCTGCTTTATTGACAGTTTTCAAACCAACTTTGAGCTCTGCTGAGGAGTTAGTGTGAACTAGAACTTCCTTTTATGCATGGCTGGCTGGGTTCAATTCAAGTACATGGGGTTCATTTTCTTCTCCATCTTCTCTCTTTCTACAGGATAAGGGCTGCCTTTAGGTCAGTGCCGTTGGTTCTAAGATAGCTTAGGAAATCAGTCAGAAAATAATTGATTTCCTAGTCGCTCCTCTGCTTATTCATTGTCTTAGTGCTTCTTTGTGTCAGTCAGTTTTTAAAAAGGTTCATTTACTTACTAATAGAAGGGGGAGTAGAGAGAGAAGTAAAACATCACTCTAGCATGTGGAGATACCAGGAATCAAACACAGGACCTCATAGTTGAGAGTCCACTGAGCCACGTCCTGGGTCACTGGCCTTGGTGTTTCTATAGGGAATGTTTGTGTTAGGAATTGCTTCCCTTGAAGGTAGGGAAAATAGACAGTGTTTCTGGAATGATCCTTTCTAGTTGTCTTAGGCGAGAACCTTATTTGTCAGTGATTTTGATATGTAAACAGATAAAATATCTTTAATTAAAATCTGGTTTTAGTCTTTAACAGCTAACTTTTTTTTTCATTTGAGAGAGGGGATCATCTCTGCTACCTAGAGAGGCAGAGGACAGAGGTGGGTAAAGGTAGGCTAACTTCCCTATCACCAACACTTGCCATAGGACTTGGTTTATTACAGGCCACAGTCAGTGTTCCTTGAATAAGTAAATGGCTAAAGCAATTAAGAACATGTATCTGAGGGGCCATATGGTGACACACCTGGTTAAGTGCTCACATTACAGTGCACAGGACTGGGTTTAAGACCCTGGTTCGCACCTGCAGGGGGAAAGCTTCATGAGTAATGAAGCAGGGCTGCAGGTATCTCCCTGTCTCTCTCCCTCTCTATCTTCCCCTCCCATCTCAATTTCTGCCTGTCTCTATCCAATAATAAATAAAAGTACCAAAGAAAGAAAATGTTTTTTAAAAAGAATATTAGAAAAACAATAATGCCATCATTATGGAGATTCTTCATGCCAACATACCCTTTTATGGACATCGTCTGTCTAGTGTTAATTCAGTTGCCAGTCTCTTCTGAGAGTCTGAAACACTGAGCATTTCTCCTCTCAAAGGAGCAGGCCAGACCGCCAGACGTGGGCACCTCTCCCAGCCTCGGGAGTGGGTGCTCACTGGCCTCCACACTGGGAATAGTCAGAGGGTAGGTATGAAGGCTCCCAGACTTAAACCAGTAACCAAAAGAGGAAGTGTGGCACAGGGTTAGGTTCGCCATTGCTCTTGGTCTGGAGGCCTCTAAGCATCCACAGTGGTCAGGGCTGTAGTAACTTGGAAGGAGCATTGAGGCAGTTACGTAGCAACCACCCTTTGGGCAGGGACAGCTAGACTGGCTGAGTAGTTTTCTCAAAAAGAATCCTTTGCTCAGAAACAAATAGGAGGCCTGAGTTCTCTAGTCTGACAGTTTACATTGATTAAATTTATGTAGTTATTGCCTCAATAGTCCTCCACTGTAAATTATAGAAAGAGAAAACTTCTTTGCTGTATTTCTTTTTTTTTATTTTTTATTTAAGAAAGGATTAATTAACAAAACCATAGGGTAGGAGGGGTACAATTCCACACAATTTCCACCACCCAATCTCCATATCCCACCCCCTCCCCTGATAGCTTTCCCATTCTCTATCCCTCTGGGAGCATGGACCCAGGGTCATTGAGGGCTGCAGAAGGTAGAAGGTCTGGCTTCTGTAACTGCTTCTCCACTGAACATGGGCGTTGACTGGTCAGTCCATACTCCCAGTCTGCCTCTCTCTTTCCCTAGTAGGGTGTGTCTCTGGGGAAGTGGAGCTCCAGGACACATTGGTGGGGTCTTCAGTCCAGGGAAGCCTGGCCAGCATCCTGATGACATCTGGAACCTGGTGACTGAAAAGAGAGTTAACATACGAAGCCAAACAAATTGTTGAGCAATCATGGACCCAAAGCTTGGAATAGTGGAGAGAAAGTGTTAGGGGGGTACTCACTGCAAACTCTAGTGTACTTCTGCTTTCAGGTATATATTTTGCAGTAGTTTACGGATACGTGTGAACATATGCTCTCTCTCACAGAAACTGGTGTATATGTAGGTTTTGGGATGCTGTATTTCTTAAAGCAGTGCTTTTCCATTTGCCTGCGCTCTGAGAACTCTGCTAACACTGGAGTGCCTGGACCCCAAGCCCAGAGTCTGACTTAATTGGTCCAGCGTGGGGCTTAGTTTTCAGGTCCTTGAGTAACCCTAGTGAACCCTAGTGAGACTGCAGAGCTAAGTGTACTGGCCAGCTCTTCAGAGTCCTTGCTTAAAATGCAGACTTTGGGATTTTAATTCTAGGTTTGTTGGAGGTAAGGAGGGGCTTAGAAGTTTGCTTCTTTAAAGAGCACCCTCCTAATTCTTTTTTAAAAAATAATATTTTATTTATTTTAATGAGAGAAAATCAGAAAGAAAGTTACAGTGTGGGGGTGGGGGAGAGAACAGAGCACTCACTACTCAGCTTTGGCTTTCTGTGATGCTGGGGGTGGAACCTGGGACCTTAGAGCCTCAGGCCTAACCTTTAGGCTGTCTCCCCAGCCCCACCCTCCTAATTCTTAAGCTTCTTGATGGCCCATTGATCTTTGCCTCCTAGTGAATGCCAGGGGGCAAGCCTGAGCAGTGTGCAAGCAATCCCCCAGGACAGACCTGACACTCATTCCTTGCCTCCTCCTAACCTTTCCACCTATTTCTTCAACTGTAGAATGGAGCAGTTCTGCCACAGTAAAGGAATACTCTGGAGATTCACTGCAGTGGTAGAGATAGGAGAAAACTTGATACACAGTTATCAGTGTTTCTGCTGTTATTGTTATGATGACTATTCCTGCGATGGCACACTGTGTAGTGTTCAGAGTCCAGCCTCCCAGTTACCTGGAATGGAGTGCTTCAAATCACATCCCACTTTACCACTTAATTGTGCAGTCTGAGGTAAAAAGCTGAACCCTCACTTGTCCTCAGTTTTCTCTTCTGCAAAATGAAGATGCCCATCTACCTTATTTGTTGTGAGAATTAAAGAGATGAAAAATGCTGGTATTGTTTGTTTAACAGTCCTACCCCACTTCAAATGCAATCCCCTCCCCAGAACTCTGAAAATCACTGAGTGGGGCTAGGGTGAGGGCAGGGAGACAGTTTTTATTCCTGTGGCCATTCCTAACACCAAACTTCTGCTCCCATTGGGATAAGGAGCTCATTCCCCAACTCTCTTCCTCTTGCTCGAAAATGAACCCTGATTTGAAATTTACCTTTTTAAAAATAGTACCCCCAGAGAGGGCAGCAGGAGGTGGGAATAAAAATGATAGCCTATTAAAAGAAAGACCTACTCACACAAAGTTTTTTTTTTAAAGAATTTTTGAATATTTATTTATTCCATTTTGTTGCCCTGGTTGTTTTATTGTTGTAGTTATTATTGTTGTTGTTGATTATGTCATTGTTGTTGGATAGAACAGAGAGAAATGGAGAGAAGAGGGAAGACAGAGAAGAGGAGAGACACCTGCAGACCTGCTTCACTGCTTGTGAAGTGACTCCCCTGCAGGTGGGGAGCCAGGGGCTTGAACCAGAATCCTTAAGCTGGTCCTTGGTCCTTGGGCTTTGTGCCACCTGCACTTAACCCGCTGCATTACCGCCCAACTCCCTCACACAAAGCTTTTGATAGCTCCACAGGCTCTACTGCTATCTTGGAAAAATAAAAGGGTGTACTTTGTCATGTTCATCTGCCTCTCCTGTACCCCCTGGGGGGATCCTTTCAAATTGCTCTGGCTACTTCATCTCAGGGGTGGAGGGGGAAGGATACTCTCTGGAAACTGAATTTTTCTTCTGAACTACAGATGACACTACACCTTCAGCTTTGGGCTCTGGACTAGCCTTTGAAAACTGGGTGGCTCTGAAATGTCAGACTTGCTTATTTTCTATTGCCTGAATATGAAAGTAAGCAACATGTGCTTTATTTAAACATGCTCTCCTCACCTACTGAGGCAAAAGTAGTTGTGGTCTAAGTCTTAGATAAGAATATTTTTCCTTGTGGTCCGGGAGGTGGTGCAGTGATAAAGCTTTGGGGTCTCAAGCATGAGGTCCTGAGTTTGTTTCCCATCAGCACATGTGCCAGAGTGATGTCTGGTTCTTTCTCTCTCCTATCTTTCTCATAAATAAGTAAATAACATATTTTTTAAAAAGAATGTTTTTCATCTATTATACTTACTTTTAAATTCAACGGTATTTTAATATTTAACCATAAGTCATGGATATAGATCGATCCATGACTTAGATCCCTTGTGAAATGAGCAAACTATAAACAAAGGAGCATTTCCTAGACTTAACTCTTAAGGTAGAAGAGTCAACCCATATATCCTATGGTTTAGATACTAAGGCTGGAAAGCAAAGGAGATTTTTCTCTATTTATTGCTTTTCAGTTCCCTGCCAGCCAGAATAGAAAACTAGTGAAGACAGCTCCTAAGCCCATAGATAGTTCTCTATCCACGGTGCTTCATTTGCCTCAGTGTAGCTTGCACTATACTAGTGTATTTCTCCTGGAGTATTAGCTATACTTGTTGTTATTTATGTCCCTGTTTGCTCTGTCTTATAGACTGAGTTCTCATAGTGTTTAGGTGTGGAAAAAGTGACTCACAGGCTAGGAAACAACAGTTGCATGATTCTTTGAACTTTGAAAACAAGAAACAAGATCTTATTCTCATTTGCTTCCCATCATAATCCCCAAAGCCTTGCACAGAGAAGACTCTCAACAACTTACTCATTCACTGAATTATTCACTGAGTTATTTCATGTCTGATTAATCAATAGTTTATTATATATTTGCTTGACATTCAGCCAGAGTCACACACACACACACACACACTCTTATTCATTGTCACACTCCAGTATCTGCAGGTAAGAGAAGCCAGAAGCCTGCACATGTTATAAACAACCCCAATCATTATTGTGTACAGGTTAGCACCCACTTGTCTGGAAAAAGGAAGTTTAGAAACTGGGAGGGGGGATGGAAAGACTTTTTTTTTTTGCCTCCAGGGTTATCACTGGGGCTCCCTGCCAGCACTAGAAATCCACTGCTCATGGAGGCCATTTCCCCATTTTGTTGCTCCTCTTGTTATTGTTGCCATTGTTGTTGTTGTTGGATAGGAGAGAAATAAATCGAGGGAGGAGGGAAAGACAGAGAAGGCAAGAGAAAGACACCTGTAGACCTGCTTCACAAGAAACTCCCCACTCTCTCACTTAAGGTGGGATCCTTGTGCTTTGCTAACCTGCTGTGCTACTGCCTGGCCCCCAGGAAACACTTTCTAAAGAACTGTCCTAGGGTTCTTGCCAAGCTTCTCTATAGTGCAAAGTGAGAGGCTCTCAATTCACCCATGATCAAAGGTGAGCATTTGTACCAGGTCCAATACTGCCATCACATACTGTAGAAAAATTATGAAAGGGAGTCGGGAGGTAGCACAGTGGGTTAAGCTCACATGGCACAAAGCGCAAGGACCCGCGTAATGATCCCAGTTCGAGCCCCCGGCTCCCCACCTGCAGGGGAGTCGCTTCACAAGCGGTGAAGCAGGTCTGCAGGTGTCTGTCTCTCTCCCCCTCTCTGTCTTCCCCTCCTCTCTCCATTTCTCTCTGTCCTATCCAACAATGACGACATCAATAACTACAGCAACAATAAAAAACAAGAGCAACAAAAGGGAAAATAAAGATTAAAAAGAATTTTAAAAAAATTATGAAAAACCACTTCCTACCTGCAGATGTCTTTTTTTTTTTTTTTTTTTTTTAACCAGTGCACTGCTCAGCTCTGATTTGTGGATTTGTGGCAGTATGGGAGACTTAACCTGAGACCTGGGAACCTCAGGCATGAAAGTTTGCTTGTATAACCATTATGCTATTTCCCCTACCCCCTCTTCCACTCTATTTCCCCTCCCTTCTCAATTTCTTTCTGTTCTGTCAAATAAAAAGACAATGAAGAAAAAAAAAAAAGGGGGGATGGCCATGGGGAGCAGTAGATTCATAGTGTTGGCATCAAACCCCAGCAATGATCCCAGTGGCAATAAATAATAATAATGAAAACTCCATTTCTTTAAAAGTTAGCAAATGTAATTTTTTAACTTCCAAATAGATTAACAAAACAAATCTTTTGTTTTAAGAGGGGAACAGAGCACTGCTCTGTCATATGCAGTGTTGGATACCAGGCCCTGGACCTCATGTCCATGACTCTTCATTGCTTATAGTCTGTTGTCTCCTAAAGACTGCTGACTTTTTTTCACAGATCCCTGTAAATATTACTTTTTATGTGATAGGCTGGGGTTTCAAGTCTTTCACAGGACAGACTTCTTGGGAAGTCAGGAACAGCTAGGCACCTTTAACTCAAATGAAGGATGGACCGATGAGACTAGTCACTTGCAGGTCAGCTCACACCCAGCTAATTACCAGTGGTTGCTGGTGAAGATCTGAAAGCAGTACATCTGATGCATCCTCATCTGAGAATGACTTATGAATCCAAGAAGTGTTAAACTGTGGACAAATCAATGGTATAAGTTTAAAATTGTTCATCACTGATGATTTTGAAAATTTAGTTAGAAGGAAAAGAGTGGAAGGTATAAAATGGAATGTAAAATAGTGGGCTGTTTCAACTTCTCTGTTTTCCATAGTGCATTTGAATTTTTAAAAAAAGACATAAAAAACCCTGGATGATATGCTTTTCAGATGAAAGGAAACTTCAAAGTTATGAAACAACCCCTTCGACTTGAAGAAATGAGTAGGTGTCTTCTAACCCTGGTGTCCTGCCTTATCTTCAAGCTATTGTTAAACAAGTCTGAGTTTGCCATTCACTGACCCAGTGACTCCTTTACTTACCAACTGATGACTAAATACATTGATTTGAAATAATCTCTTTCATATTGACAAGTGATCAAAGTTATAGGACATTTTTTAATTTAAGGTGATCATATTTAAGGAGGAATCTTGGAATGAATTATTTTGCCCCCAGAGAAGAAACAAACTTTTCTGCCCTTGTCTGGTTAGAATAAAAAAAAATTACCTTGCTTTAAATGAGGAAAAAAAAGTTTATAGGAAAGATACAAAGGAAAATGAAAAATGTTCCAGGAAAAATTAAATAAAATTATTAAGGGATGAGGAGGCAGGAAAACTGAAAATATAATAGGAAGGTAATTTGTCTTTGATCAAAAAGGATGAGAAATTACCAACTTTTAGTTATATAAATCCACACAGTGTCAATGCTAATACCCATGTTTATAAAATCCTGGAATATTAAAAGTGATTTTAGAGGAGGCCAGGTGGTAGCACACCTGGTTGAGTGCCCATGTTACAGTGCACAAGGACGCAGGTTCAAGCCCTCAGTTCCCACCTGCAGAGGGAAATCTTTTCGAGTGCTAAAGCTGTGTTGCAGATGTCTCTCTGTCTCTCTCCCTAACACCCCCTTCCCTCTCAATTTCTGTCTGTCTCTATTCCCGAGAATCACTAAGAGAATATAATGAAAGATAAAATGCAGCTACTAACTTCAAGAGGCATACTCTTTTAAGAAAATTACCACATGAAACAATAAATAACAAGGTAGCACCCAATGGCAAAGAGAAGAATGTTAAGTTAATGGCACAGCCACAGGCGATTTTACTTCAGGGAAAGGGAGTATATATATACAAGACTGTGCTCACTGAGTAGCTGTGTAGAGTGGCTCTAAAATAAGCTGGGATAACAGGGTAAGAAGACACATACTCACTTCTTACATTCATTCAAAGAAGTTGTTTTATAACTTTGAAGTTCTTCTGGTCTAGCTAACTGTAAATCAGTACTATCAACATCGTAAGCCATTCTCTACGATGTGCATATAATGAAAATCTGTATTCAGAGATGGACAAGAAGAACACTTTACAGGCTATAATGATGGAGATGCGAAAAGTAGTGGTCGTTTTGTAATAGGGATAATTATGCCCAACTTCTCTTGACCCCTCATGTTGTCAGGTACATGTGCCAAACAATTGTGCGATATGTCACAGTCCTCAAACAGCATATAAGTGTAGTCAGGCTTGCTCCTTACTCCAAGTGAAAGCCAAGGTTGTATAAATTGTAAGAACCTGCCCAGTTTTAGTCCAGGTTGTTCTAGGGATAGAGCACGTCAACCTTGAAGAGTGAGAGCTTTACCCTACCTGACCATCCCTTGCAATTCTCACATCCTTTCAGTCAGCAACTGAGTTGAGGGAAATCCTCAGTATATTAAAGTCGAGGAACCTGTGTGGCCAGTACATCTGTAGTGAGGACTGGGAGGGGTTCCAACTTGAAAAGAAACAAGATGTAGCCGGAGCTTGGCGGGGTCAGAGAGCCTCTCCTGGCTTCCTCTGACCATTCTAATTACAAAGTCTGTGGTAGGTTGCGAGGAGGAGGAGCTGTCTTGGGCGGGAGGCTTCCTTGGGTATTGTATTTGTCTATAAATACTTCAAATAGTTAAGTAGAAATGTGCAGCCCAGACGGGAAAACACAAAGCAGAACTTGGACCGGAGTTGGTGTGTTGTACCAAAGTGATGGACTCTGGGGGGGAGGGGAGTGTTCAGGTCCTAGAACTTGATGGTGGAGGAGGACCTATGAAGGAGTTAGAGTGTTAATGCGGAAAACTGAGAAATGTTACACATGTACCAATGTTACACATGTATATTACTGTGACTGTAAACCATTCATCCCTCCAATAAAAAAAAAAAAAATTTAAAGGGAGGAAGGGGTCGGGTGTGGCGTACCGGGTTAACGGCAAGGATCCGGGTTCGAGTCCCTGGCTATCTGCCTGCCTGCCCGGGGGTCGCTTCACAAGCTGTGAAGCAAGTCTACAGGTGTCTCTCTTTTTCTCTCTCCCCCTCCTCTCTTGATTTCTCTCTATCCTATCCAATACATAAATAAATAAATAATAAAAAGGGAAAACATGGACGCAGTGGATTCGAAGTGCAAAAAAGAGAGGCAAAAAAGAGAGAGAAAGAAAGAAAAAGAAAGGAGCAGCCTTTGCAAGCTGGAAAGCAAGCTATTGAGAGGCCCGCGTAGAGAAATGGCGCGTGCTTTACGCGGGAGACTGGGATGGGTCCCGCCCGGGCCAGATGGGGGGCAAGGGTCTCGGGGGCGCGGGCCACCGGCGTGACTCCGGAAAAACTCAAGCCATGGAGGTGACCACACCAATTTAGTAACGGAAGCAAACTTTCCCTCCCGGCCCGAGACTTTTCCGGGGCCTGTGGGTGCCTAAGGCGGGCTTTTGCATTCGAAAGGGCATTTTTCAAAAGGAGGCTTCAGGGGCGCGGGGGGCGTGCGCCAGTCGGGAAGCGCACAGCCGGCCGGGAAGCTGCGGCAGAGCCGCCCCCCGCCCCCAACCCGCGCGCTTTGTAGCCGCAGCCAAGCTCCGCCCCCGACTTTCCACCGCCGCCGGGCTTGCGCGCGCCTAGGCCACGCCCCCTTTGCAGTGCGAGCTACGGCCAGCGATTGGCGCAACGCGGACCAATGGGCGCGCGGGGGCGGTCCGGGCTGTCAGCGCGCGCTGCAGCTGCTCCAGCCTCCCAGCGCCGAGCCCCGCAGCTTGCCAGCGCCGCCTCAGCGCGGAGCACCGCTGCCACCAGCCCGCCCGCCGCGCATCGCGGACACACGGCACCGCGCTGGAGCGCCTGGAGCATGTGCAGACCCGTAGCCGCTAAGGTGCTCTCTCTAGGGGTGCTCTGAGCCGCGGAGACTGACTGTCACGCATCCATAGACCTTTGGGGGCTCAGGCCGCGCCCCTGCGTCGCGGTGACACTGCGGCGCCGGCCATCTAGGTGCTGCAGCCCCGGGGCCGAGGCTCCCCTGGCTCGGCGCGTCCTCCCTCTGCCTCCCCCAGCTCGCTCCTTCCCTCGCCGCTCACTCCACAGCCTATCGCCGCCGCGGATCCAAAGGGGCTCCCTTACCTCGGAGATGCAGTGACAAGTTAATATGGGCAGCCAAGCCTTGATTCCCCAGGAGGAGAATCGTAAGAGGCAACAGCCCCTAAGCTCCCAGAGCTCCTGAACTCACCCCCTGGGCTCCCCAGGAAGAGCGTGAGACGCTACAACAGCATCACTCAGGCGGGAGCAGTCCAGCGACTGTGCTTGGCCCCATCCCTGCACCCCAAGGTGCGCTCGGCCGCCCGCCCCTCCCCACTGCTCCGACTTCCCCACCTGAGGTGGTTTTTTTTTACCCCTTCGTTGGTGGTGGGCGCCTCGCGGGCCGAGGCCCGGCGCCTGCTCTGCTGCCCGAGCTGCCTTTAGCGGTCGCCGCCAGGGACGTGCTGGGAAAGCCGAAGCCCCGGGAGAAGATGCCGGCCATCCTGGTCGCGTCCAAAATGAAGTCGGGGCTGCCCAAACCCGTGCACAGCGCCGCACCCATCCTGCACGTGCCCCCGGCCCGGGCCGGCCCCCAGCCCTGCTACCTCAAGTTGGGGAGCAAGGTGGAGGTGAGCAAGACCACCTACCCCAGCCAGATCCCGCTGAAGTCGCAGGGGCTGCAGGAGTCGGCCGGGGAGGGACTCCCTCTGCAGATGAGCGGCTCTGTGGAAAACGGGTTCGACACCCAGGTGAGCCTTGGGGTATTCTCGGGGCGTGTGTGTGTGTGTGTGTGTGTGTGTGTGTGTGTGTGTGTGTGTGTGTGTGTATCCTTGCACTCACCCAGGCAGATTGCGGGGAATCGCTAGGAGTGTGGGCTGGCCAGGTGGGTGTGGCCCTGGTGCCCCGAGCTTAGAAACCGGGCTTCGGTTTTGCCTGCAGTTTCCTTCGGGGTCATGGAGATCAGACTGAGCCCGGTTGTTCTAAAGAGTAACAACAATAATAAGCATGTACAGAACTAGAAATGTCAGTTGGGGGCTTGGGTCAGTTGGGGCTACAGCAGCTGTCAGGCCGTCCATCCATCCGCAGCCCCACAGGCAGATTTAGTCCCTGGCAAGGAGCGGTCTTAGGCCTGCTTGGCTCAATGACTCGGAGCCAGACTGCCAGGTCTCGGAAAAGGGATTCCGTGATGGCAGAGAACCTGTGGCTTAAAGATGAGCCGCCCCTGCCCCTTTCCTTGGACTGAACGGACTTTGGGCTCCGTCTGCCGGGACGCCGGAGTGCGCGGTGCGCCAGCTGCCCAGGCTGCGGGAGACTCCTAGCGTCCCGGCCGGCTACTGCGGCGGGGCTGGGGGTGGCTGCCTCGCAATGGCGGCTATGCCCCTCCTTCCTGACTAGTGGATCCGGGTGCGGGTAGCGCAGTGCCTGGGGATGAGGACGAGAGCTGCGTTGAGGGGAAGTGGTGACTCCCTTTCCAGACAGTGCCCGCATCACCGGATTCGCCGGGTGACAGGCCCTGGCCAGGCAATCTCTTTTAAGGAAATGAGCTAGAGCCAATCGGGTTCTTTTGGCTTTCTGCCTTCCATGCTGCTCCCCCCTCCCCCCCCATCCCTGGTAGGAGGGAGCCAGGGGCAGGCTGTATTTTCTTGGCAGTGAGTCAGTAGGGACTTTCGGGCTTTGGCTGACCTGTCGGATGTGACTGTCCCAATCAAGAGAGACAGTAATGGGGGTGTGTATGTGTGTGGTGGGGTATAGTTTGGGGCTGGTGTGAGAAATGTGGTAAAAAAAATCAGCCGACTTTTTGGGTGCTTATTTCCCTGCTGACATTGTCTCCACCTTCTCCTGGAGTTTTCTCTGATCAGAGGCTAGAACTCAACACATTCCTAGGCTTTCTGATGGAGGCGCTGGAGCTGGAGGCTAATTGTAAGCAGACTTCTGGAACTGGGCTGGAGAAGGCCCTCAAAGCAGATTAAGCTCCCACACCAAGCTGATAAGCATACCCCTTGCTGCTGCACTTGCTAAACATTTTTGGAAGCTGACAGGTTTGAGTGATGGCGTGTGGGAAGAAGGCAAGATTTCCCCCCACTGCTCTGGAGCCTGGCTCTGCTGGGGTTTTGTGCTCTGCTTTTTTTTTTTTTTTTACCTGTTAGCTACAGGCTTTGTCCGGTGTGTTGTGGGTTGTGGGTTGTGGGATGGGAATGAGCTTGCTCCCACTGTGACCCGGGGTTTTTCCCTCCATTCTGGAAGCCGAGGCTAATATGTCGGGGGTGGTGTATAGGAAATTAGAGGCAGCTTTGGGATATGACACATAGCCTCCAGCCTGGTGAAAAGGACCAGAAGAAGGAGAGGGAAAGCGGACACTGGGTGGCTCATACTAAGATGGTACCTGCCATTAGCCACTTGAGCCTTCATTCAACACTGGAAATGTCTGGAAAGCTGATACATTGCCCTGTTTGTTCCCTGGAAAAACTGCTCTCCAGCTGCTCCCAGAAGGGCTGGCATTGTCTGATTTGCTCAAGATTTAGCTTTCTTCCTTCACTCTTAGTCCAAAATATCTCCATTCCACCTGTCTTTTCCTCAGTGGGACCCTGAAACAATAACTGTGAGATTGGTTTGCATGCACTACTAAGTCTGTGGGCCAGCCATTTGTCTGTGGGCCAGCCTGACTTTTCCCAGTCTGCCCTTGACACAGTGCCCAACCCTATGGGGGTCTGTTCTCTGTAGCAGCCACATAGCCTTGTTATTACAGCCCACTCTGGTGTCCCAGTGACCTTGGCAAAGAAGTGGGGGTGCTTTTTATGAACAAGGCTTCCTCCCATTCTACCTGACCTTGTGTACTTTTACCCAATAGGAAAACCTGTCTGTGACTTGAAGACTATAATTGACTGTCACCTGGCTGTACCCCATCCAAAAACCTAATCACTAACGGGGCACTCAGGAAATGAAGGGCTAAATAACGGATAATACACACACACAGGGAGTCGGGTGGTAACGCAGTGGGTTAAGCGCATGTGGCACAAAGCACAGGGCTCCACCTGTAGGGGAGTCACTTCACAAGTGGTGAAGCAGATCTACAGATGTCTATCTTTCTCTCCCACTCTGTCTTCCCCTCCTCTCTCCATTTCTCTCTGTCCTATCCAACAACAATGACATCAATAATAACTACAACAATAAAAAATAAAATAATAAAACAAGGGCAACAAAAGGGAATAAATAAATATTTAAAAAATAAAATAAAAACACACACACTTTATTTGGATTGAGACAGGGAAAAACTGAGATGGAAGAAAGAAAGAGAGATGCTTACAGCACTTCTTCACTCCTAGTGAAGTTCCCCCCTGCAGATGGAGACTAGGAGGCTTGAACCCAGGTCCTTGCACATATAAATGATATCTTGAAGACTGCCACTTCTTTTAAAAATTAGCAGTTTTGTTTATTTGTTTTGTATTTGATAGAAGGCTGGGTTTCCCAGTGGATTTTTTTAAATGAGTCTTTTTTTAAATGTATTTATTCCTTTTTTTTTTGCCCTTGTTTTATTATTGTAGTTATTATTGTTGTTGTTATTGATGATGTCGTTGTTGGATAGAACAGAGAGAAATGGAGAGAGGAGTGGAAGACAGATAGGGGAAGAGAAAGACACCTACAGACCTGCTTCACTGCTTGTGAAGTGACTACCCTGCAGATGGGGAGCTGGGGGCTTGAACCGGGATCCTTATGCCTGTCCTTGCGCTTTGCACCACCTATACTTAACCCACTGTGCTACTGCCCTACTCCCCCTGTGGATTTTAAGTCAGGAATTTTAAGTCCATGGTGCCCTCCCTGTCTCTGTTGTGGTCTAGCGGTAACCTAGTCAGTTAGCCTCTTTGGATCTCAGTGTTTTCATCTGTAATAATGGACATAGTTATCCAATTAACTTGTGAAGATTAAAGAAAATAACATGCACACAAATGTCCAGTGCATGACAAATAAGGAAATGTTAAAATTGACTGTTTCTATTCAGCCCTCAAATAGGGCATGTTGGCTCTAGAATGGATAGCCTCTAGGGGAGAAAAGACACAACTCTTTGAAGGCCTTGAAAGTCTCTCAAGCTCAGGTAGCAGTATCAGGAGTTTCACAAGGATTTTCAGATTACTGACCATCTGCTAGTACAGTAGCAAGAACACTGGCTGATGAAGGAAAGGCATGGCCACTTGCTGAGTGTCTGATATACCAGGCTTTTTCCAGAGGATCTCACTTTACCCTCCTATCAATACTCAAAGTAGGCATGACAGATCCATTTTCTAAAACAATAATAACATAATAATGGCAATCATAGCATAGCACTTCCTATGTTTCAGAAACTGTTGTAAAGACTTTACATTAAATGCCTCATTTGATTCTTACAGCCAGCCAGTGAGACAAGCAGATTAGCTGTGACTTATCTTCACTCTTTACATGAGGAAATTGAAGCAAGGACCAGGTTGATGACCTTGGGAACAACAGAGATAGAATTAAAGTGTGAATATTCTGACTTTGGGTTCTGCACCTGTAACCATGTTGCTATACAAAGATAACCAAAGAGACTTCTTGGTTACTTGTAGACTCTGGTTTATCAGACCACTGTTTGACCATTGGATTAAAGCAGTAGGTGATGCTTAGCAAGAGAAAAAAAATTGTTTATTTGTACAAGTCAACCTACTCCAATGTGACCAGTCAAGGAGTCTAATTCAGTTGCCTTCCCCTGGTTGAGCATATACATTAGGATATTCAAGGCCCTGGGTTCAAGCCCCCACTCCCTACCTGCAGGAAGAAAGCTTCATGAGCTCTGAAGTAGGTTTGCAGGTGTTTGCCTCCTCCTCCTCCTCCTCCTCTTCCTTCTTCTCCTTTTCCTTCTCCTCCTCCTCCTTATTCTTGTTTCTTTCTTTCTTTCTTTTTTATGTTTTTTTAATTTATTTATTTTCCCTTTTGTTGTCCTTGTTGTCTTTTTATTGTTGTTGTAGTTATTATTGTTGTTATTGATGCCGTCATTGTTAGGACAGAGAGAAATGGAGAGAGGAGGGGGAGACAGAGAGGGGGAGAGAAAAGTCAGACACCTGCAGACCTGTTTCACCACCTGTGAAGCGACCTCCCCCCCTGCAGATGGGGAGCCGGGGGCTCAATCTGGGATCCTATGTCAGTCCTTGTGCTTTGTACCACGTGCGCTTAACCTGCTGCGCTACCACCTGATCCTTTCTTTCTTTCTTCCTTCCTTCCTTCCTTTCTTTTTTTTTCCTTTTTAACTAGAGCACTACTTAGCTGTGGTTTACGGTGATGCAGGGGATTGAACCTGGGACTTTGGAGCCTCAGGCATGAAAGTCTCTTTGTATAACCATTTTGCTATCTACCCCTGCCCTCCACCCCCTCCCCTTTAAATTTCTATCCTATCAAATAAAAATAGGAAGGAAAAAAATAAAAGAAAAATATAGCTGCTAGGATCAGTGGATTCATAATTGCAGGCACTGAGCCCCAGCATTAACCCTGATGGCAATTAAAAAAATAAAAAGATAAAAAGAAGCCTCACTGCATCATACACTGGCAAAAATACACAGGATAAATGAAGCATGACCTGAGCCTTAGAGATTTTATAATATAACTGGGTGTCATAGATAATGCACCAAAGGCCACTAAGCATAACACAGAGAGGCCTGGAAGGTATGATTGGGGCTTGATGGAAGGGCATGTTCATAATGGCTAGGGAAGTCTGGATGTCCTCATTGAGGAGGTAAAAAGTAGGCTGGGCTCAGAGACAAGACAGGTGAAATGAGCATGATCAGGAAATACAGGACCCAACTATGATGCAGGGCAGGAGTTGGTGTGACTGTAGGGAAGCTGTACCATCATGCAACAGGTGTCTGCTCTGTCACTAATATCTCCCATTTAAAAGGCAATGGTGAAAAGAGAACAGAGACTTCAGAGCTGAAGGACTGTATTTGCACAATGGCTTCCTGATGGATAGTAATTCTAGGCATGAAGGTTCATTAGAAGTTGGGTAGACATTGTCCTTAGAGGACGAGGCTTAGAACAGTTTGTTGGGAAATGACAGTGATTATTGTTATTAGCTTGGTATTCAGAATATTCAGCCCCTACGTTGGCTGTAGGGGAAGGAAGAGTTTCTTATGCCTTCCTTTATTATATAGCAGTGTGCTCCCCACAAGGGATAGCCCTTTCTCCCCAAGCCTGTTCACTAAATCCATCAAGTGTAAAATGATCTAATGTAGCCAGAAAAATCCCTTTTTATGTCTGGCCTTATTGTCAACTCCCCTTACCTTGATTCTCTACCACATACCCACAACTGGTGCCTGACTACCACTCCTTAACCCACCCCCCAAAAAAAACTGTAATCTGCAGTAGCATGTCTCACCTATAGTCCCTTCCTTGTGCTGGGATACCTGGGCCTCCCCCCAAGAATGAACATTTATAGCATCTGCTCTGTTAACATGTATATAAATTGTTGATGTGTGCCAAGAATAGTTTTACAGACATTCTCTGTGTTAGTTCATAAGCCCTGTCTGATCGGCCTTCAGATAAGGAATGCTCGTGAGCTATTTGAGGAGAGGTTGGGCTATTTTAAAGAAGCAATTGCATGGGTGGGAAATATATACATTATACATAATATATATATGTATATATATATACTTTGATATTTAATCTTTTTAGGAACCTTGTATTCAATTTGCAACTCATTTTTAATAAAAGAAAAAGTCATTTGAATTGATTGAAATCCTCTGTGTGTGTCTTAGATGTTTACAAAGAAAGCACAGGCAGTGCCCCTAGGAAGAGTGTGCGGTTCCAAGCTCACAACCTGTTGCAACTTTGCCCCATTGTGTTTTGATTAGAATCCTTGCTCCATCATCAAAGTTGATTATGGATTTGATTAGTACATTTTTCTGCTATTGTGTTATACCCTTTCTTCTCTTTATTTCTTGGAAGGGGTATATGTAGCATGGTCATCTGCCAACTTGCAAGAATGTTTATAGGCCACATATTATTGCTTAGTCTATGGGTTAATTTTCTGAAGCCACTTGCAGGGTGGGACTGGGTACCACTACACACACACACACACACACACACACACACACACATCTGCATGTGAATCATCTACTTCTGAATATGTGTATATACACATACGCACACACATACACAAATATATACACATGGAACAACTTAAAATAATGAGCACATGCAAGCACACACACATCAATGGTCAGGCTGGAGGAGTTACGGCCAGTCTGTAGCATTCAAAATAGCCAGATTTGCTTCCTAATCCACACGCCATCTTCCTTTTGAACAAGATTGACGTCCCACCCTGTGTCCTGTTTCGTTTATTTATATGGCATGAGAGCAGTAGCCTTGAGAGAGGTGTTTTAATTAGGCCTTAGCTCCTATACCCAGTCTGAAAAAGTCAAACCACCCACTGAGATTTTGGCTTTAGGTCAGAGTTTCTTGTTTCTTAAGAATAAATCTCAGCAATAGGGAACAAGGCAGGTAGGGAGCATCTGCTATGTGCCAGGTATCACGTGGTGCTATGTATATATGATATTTATATAGTCTTTCATTTTAGACACAAGACACAAAGCAAAATGTTATCCAAGCCTATGCATTCTTTATGAGGAAATGAAGCCAAGGGAAGTTATTTTTTTAATATTATTTGTTGTTGGATAGAGACAGAGAAATTGAGAGAGAAAGGGGAGATAGAGAGAAAGAGAGACAGAGAGACACCTGTAGACCTGCTTCACCACCTGTGAAGTGACTCCCCTGCATGGGGAGCCAGGGGCTTGAACCAGGATCCTAATCGGTCCTTGAGCTTTGCGCCACATGCACTTAACCCACTGCGCTACCACCCGACTCCTGGGAAGTTATTGTTTGTAGGCTATCCTGTGTGGTAGGTTAGACGTTATCAAGAGACAGACCTGATTTGAATACAAATCCTGTATAAGTTACTTAACATCTCTAAATCTTATTGTCTTCATAAATAAAACAGAAATGGCAACATTTACAGGTTGGCTGTGAGGATTCAGTGAGGTAATACAGGTAAGTTGCTAAGCACATTACCTGGCAGGTAATAAGCAAGAAATATACGGACTGTCTATTTATATTACCCAAGATCAGAGGAAAGGTTGTAAACCAGATCTGCTTCACTCTAAGCTTATGTTCTTTCCACCCTACCTCACTGCCACCCAGATACACAGTTGATGATTACAGAGTCAGACAAATGACTTGCATCATGAAAGCAGAGAATGTAGCAGGGCTTTGGCTAGATGAATGAAGAGCAAGAAAAAATTAAAAGAATAATCTTCTCCAAATGAATCATCCGTAGCTATGAAATGTAACTTCAACATTCTAGGTTCCAGACGTCGTTTTATAGCACAAACTGGGCTGAAGAAACAAACTCCTGGGAAGCCTATACTAGACACCCTACTGAGCTGGCTCTCTATAGGTAGTTCAGTGAAGCTGATTCATCTGACGGTCTTGCTCAGCACCAAGATGGGAATAATCCCATACATGGGCCTCTGAAAGGCTCCTTATGACTGTGAGGAGAGGGAAACTCTGCTTTCCTTCACAGCTGGCATGCTTGCTAAGAGTTGAGTCTTATGATCACACTGGTCACTGAGGTGCCTAAAAGCATGGGCAGCCATCCAGTTGGTGTCTCACCCATAGCCACAGGCCCACTTTCAATGGTAACTCTGTCTCATGCCACACTGTTGAAGGAGACAGACAATGTGCTCCAAGAATATCTTGGATACAATAGGCCATGTGATTTTGAGCACAAAACTTTGTCAGTATTTTGTGCTTCACTCTACACAAGACAATATAGCAAAGGATACAAAAGTTTTCACAGGAACCCCTAATTGCCCACACAGAACCTAAAGTATGACTCATGACTTAGTATCCCCTTTCCCAAGGAAAACAGACCCTCTCATGTTTTGCAAACAATGACCCCACAGACTCAGAATATTCTGTCTCTCCTTCCAAGTGAAACCATAATACCTTTAATGAATTCAGGGTTATTCCCAGTGCCTCTGGTCTTGGTGGGAGAGAGCGTAGAGTTGAAATAGTTGCTTGGTCCAGATAATTAAGAACTTGTCTCTCAGGGCTCTTTGAGAATTTTTTAATAAAATACCTCAAAATATATTTATTTAATGTATTCATTACAAGGGCTTGACAAGAGACTACACACACACACACACACACACACACACACACACACACACACACCACAGTTTGAGTCCTATATAGACACAAAGAACAGACCCATCCAAGGCAAGGAAAAAATAAAAAGGCAATACAAGGTGAAAGGCTGGACAGTGCAGGTCAGGGTTCTTGACTGGAGACCTGCTTTGAGTAGGTTTCTTGCAGGTACTTCTTAAAGACTGTAGGATTTTTCTGGAGCTCAGAAAGCAGCATATGTGCTCAAAGGGCTGTTGATGTTAGGTTCTCCTAGCAGGCTCTGGATGAAGAGCATGGTAGTCTGACATCATACAGGGCAGGCCACTTGTCTTTCACAATGTCCAGGCAGATGTTGCTCTGGGTGTCCATGTTGTGGTGGTAGCAGGGTGTGAGGAACTTCACAGTAGGTGAGTCTGTAGGGGTGGGCACTGGGGAACTCCAGGGAGAGCTTATACCTCAGGTCTTCATACATGGTACCAGTTGCTCCATGGATGATACCCACCCATTTGAAAGGGTTGCCTGATTCAGGGAAAGCAAAAGTTCCTTTGTCACCAGGTATCAGGAGGTTCATTAGTTCCTGCTGTAGCCTCTTGCCCATGGGGTCTCCCACAGTGCCCTCGCTGGGCTCGGATCCTTTGCAGGTGGAGGTGACTCTGAGGTGGCTGGGTAGCCATTCAAGGAGGTCATGCCAGTGGGTGCTGGGAGAAAGAGTGATAGCAACTGCCTTTGGGAATTTTTGAACCAAATCAGTCACTTGGAGCAGTGTGACACAATAAAAACACATCATCCCATGAGATTGGTGCTACTTTATGAAGAAAAATAGAAATGATAGCTCTGGAAGTCATTATTATTAAGACAACACATACAGGATCCTCAAAATTGTCAATGCCATAGAAAACAAAACAAATCAAGGCATATGAAGACTGTTCTAGAAAAAAAGAACAAAGAACATGACAGGCAGATGAAATGAGAGGTGATGAAAAGAGAGGTGCTTGACTGGAACCTAAATTAGCAAATGATAGGTCATTTGGGAAACAATTCAAAATATTTAAGTGTGGACTGTACATTTAGTAGTATTCCAACAATACTCAACAATATTGGTGGTACTGGGGTCATATAAGATTTTTTTTTTTAATCTGAGTTCACTTCTGACCAAACTATTTTTAATTCTTAACTTATTTTTTCTAATTACTTTTATTTATTTATCAGATAGAGACAGCTAGAAATCGAGAGGGAAGGGGATGATGGAGAGGGAGAGAGACAGAGAAAGACATCTGAAACACTGCTTCACCACTTGAAAAACTTTCCCCTTTCAGATAGGGACCAGGTTGCTCAAACCCAGGTTCTTATACTCAACCAAGTACACCCCAGATTTTATTATTTTTTTATTAGCGCCAGCTTTATGGATGGGGCTTGGTGCCTGCATGATTAATTTTCACTGCTCCTGGTAGCCATTTTTACTTTTTTAGATTTTTTTTTTTAATTGATAGAACAGATAGAAATTGAGAGGGGAAGACCCAGGTGGTGGCACACCTGGTTGAGTGCTCATGTTACAATGCACAAGGAACCAAGTTCAAGACCCTGGTCCCCACCTGCAATGAGGAAGCTTCACAAGTGTTGAAGCAGGGTTGCAAGTGTCTCTCTGTTGGTTTCTCTATCCCTCCATTCCCAATTTCTGGCTGTTTCTATCCATAAATGATGATTAATTAAAAAAAAAAAAAGAAATTGAGGGGGAGAGAGAGATAGAGAATGAAAGGAGAAAGAGAGACACTTGCAGAAGCTACTTCACAACTCCTAAAACACCACCCCCTGCAGGTGGGGTGCAGAGGCTTGAACCCTGGTCCTCAAGCATGTTAATGTGTGTGCCGCTGCCCAGCCCCAAGAAATTTTTTTCTTGATAGTTACATGCTGAAATATTTAAGGATAAAGTGTGTTGCTCTCAGCAATTAATTTCAAACAGCTCAGAAAAGACAGTATATCTGTGTTCTCTCTCTCTTCTCTCCCCAATAAATAGCCTGGCCAAGTTCATTTCACTAGGTTTAGGATCTGAGTTCCTTATCTCCTTTCTGGTGTACTGTGAGACTCTTGGCTTAATTCCTTGTTTTTTTTTCTGAGAATGGTTGCTGACATTTTATGGAAATCATAAATAAGACCCAACTTGATTTGGTAATCTCTTATGAAAATATGTTTGGAAATATAAGAGAATCTTTTAATGTGAAGAGATATTAAAACTCCTGATTATAGTCTGCTCATCTAGGCATTAAGGAGGGAAGGAGCATGAGTGAGAACAAAGTTAAAATCAAATTCATATTCCTTTTCTCTGTCTCACCTCTATTGATTTATTGGAGTTTTTCTGTTTGTTTGTTTTGTTTTGCCTCCAAGGTTATTGCTGACACTATGAAACCACCACCACTCCTGGCCACAGTTTTTTCCTTTTTACTGGACAGAACAGAGAGAAATTGAGAGAGGAGAGGGAGAGAGGGAAAGATAGAGAGACACATGCAGACCTGCTTCACCTTTCGTGAAGCATCTCCCCTGCTAGTGGGGAGCTGGGGGCTCCAACCAGGATCATTGTGCTTTGCACTTACTATGTGCATTTAACCAGGTACACTACTGTCCCCCCTTCTCCTTCCTATTGATACCTCCTTTGTCTGACTAAATTTTCTCTGTCCTTTACCTGTCCAAGTTTAGTCTTAATGTCATCACTTCTAAGAAGCCTTCTGTCACTACCCTGGCCCAGATTCCATGGCTATTCTATGTATTTCCTTGGGATCCTGCTTTTGTAACCCCCACAACTTGGATGGTGGTTGCTTATTACATCACACCAAGACTCCAAGGTCAGTGATGACAGATGGCTAAGTACAGGTGACATGGGCCAACTCAACAGTGGCTGAGATCAATATTAAAACTCCCCAGTGTCAGACTTCACAGAAACACACTTCATCTGGCTGGGTAGAGGAAGAGGCAGATTCCTTTATATAAAGTTGGTTCTAACGTTGAGCACTGTCTGGCTGCTCCAATGGAAGGTCTGTCTGGGTGTGATGATGGTAGCACAGGAGACTGGAGCAGCTGAGGGGAATAGAATGCTATGGTTTTATAGGTCTTATGTGATTCCTGTTCCCTCAACTTTGAAAGAGACCTGAGTTTCTCAAGGATTTATTTATTTATCTGCTTTGTGTTTTCTCTTCTGTTCTTTTTTCCTCCTTTATTGGGGGGATTAATGGTGTACAACCAACAGTAAAATATAGTAGTTGGTACATGCGCAACATTTCTCAGTTTTCCACATAACACTCTAATACCCCACCTAGGTCCTCCTCATCATCTTCCAGGACCTGAACCCACCCCCCTCACCCCAGAATCCTTTACTTTGGTGTAATATAACAAATCCAGTTCAAAATCTGCTTTGTGTTTTCCCTTCTGTTTTTATTTTTCAACTTCTGTCTTTGAGTGGCATCATCCCATATTCATTAAGGATTTATTTTTAATAAAAGAGAGCTTTTTTAAAAACAAAACCAAAAAAAAAAAGAACTAAAAATAATAGAACTATTTTCTAAAGAGTGTTAGGATGTAACAGTCCTTCCAGGAGTAAAGACTAGAGCAACCATTATGCCTTTTTTGTGTGTTATCTTATTTATTCCTTACACTTTCTGAGCTGCTTTTCCATGAAGTAGAAACACAAGGTATGAGTGAGAAATCTAGCCTGATAGGGTAGTCAGACTTGTTCAGAGGATACAGCTGCTTTGGACAGTGGCAGGATGTGCACCTGGAATTTCCTGAATCCAAAATCTGCTCACACCACTCTCTTTTTTTGATAGTGTCTGGAAGAAGCTTAAATTCTAAACTAAGATGATGCTTTAGACAACCAAACTCCCAAACTCTGTTCCCTGACTTTGACCCTCTTGCTGTTTCCTTCTTGGCCAGGGGTCCTATTCCTCTCGCCAGAGGTTCCACATATATAGACCAAAGAGCCCTGTTTGGCTGCTGCCCACATTCTGTTGCAGTCTGGGCACCATCTCCTCTCATACCGTAGCTGCTGTCCCCCAGGTCACCCCTGTTCTGTGGGTCCCAGCAAGGTCCATATGCCTAACAGCTGGCAGAACCTCTTTCCTGTCCTCCTGGCATAGGCAGACAGTCCCCATTTCATGCTGATTTGTTTTGATTCTTTTCAGACCTGGGAGTGACGCATATTTGCGTCAAGATGTGTGGGCCACAAGTGTCCCAGAGCTGTCAGATCTTCTGGTGTGTGAATTTAGGCTATTAACTATCTATATACCAAGGAAGGCAAGCTGTGGAGAAGAAAAACAAACAAACAAACAAAAAACTTGAGTGACAAAATCAGATCTAGAAAAACCAGACTTACTTAGGATGTCTGTTTGGTGCTCTGTGCCTCTGAGGACAAGAGACTCAGGACATCCTGTGTAGACTTTGAAGGCCATCTGTTCTTCCTACAGATTCACTGTGCAGATGGGGAACCCAGGGTCGAGAGATGGATGTCACTTGTCTATGGTCACCCAGCTGGAAGAGCAGAGCAAATCTGGGAGCCAGGCCTCCTGGCATGGAGCTTAGAGTTCTTTCTACCTCACTCATGGTGGTCAGATGTTTTGCTCTTGGGGACTGATGGTTTAGGGAATCAGAACCAGCCTTGACTTGCTTTCTTCCTTCCACCAAGTATTCTTAACTCCTTCATGTTATAACATTTTTGCATTTGGCTAATTAACCAGAAAAGCAGGACTTCATCATAGATGGTGTGAATGTGGTAACAGACCACCATTGATGGGCACTTCCATGGGCCAGACTCTTTATTTCCATCAACTCATTTAAGCCCTACAGCAGTATAGGACAGGAGGCATCTTATCTGTCCCATATGTGTGGTTTGAAAAAGGTCAGTAACAAGACCAAGCTCATGTGGAGCTCTGATTTCATATTCATGCAATTTATGCCCAGCTTCTTAAGCCCCCATACAGAAAGTCAAAGGTGCCAGGTTAAGATCTTGCCTCCCCACTAATTTACGTGACATCTAACTTTCCCAGTGTGAGATGGAAAGTAAACACAGTAGGTACTTGCTAAATAGTTGTTGAGCTGAAACTTAGAGAAGCTAGTCTTATCTAGTCTCACTGTCTGCAAAGAACATATAGCTTTTCAATGGTCCATGTGGATAAAAGTAGTGTATGCAACTTTTTCATTTTACTGAGCATTTACTATGTGTTGATCATTCTTCTAAGCATTTTTTATTATAGCCCCCCATTTAATCATCACCAAAGCAGCCACCTCTGTGGTGGGCACTTTAGTGCATGTGTCCATTTTACAGGGGAACCAAAGTATGCAGAGTATAAACTACTTGTCCAAGGTAAGTGGAGGAACCACAACTTGAGCAGAATCTGTAGAGCTGCATGCCCCATTCTCTGCCCTTTGAGCCTGCTTCTGACTGAACCTAGACCTAGCTTAGCGTGGGGAGGAGAGACATACAGCTGAGGGCAGAGAGGTAAAGTCATTTGCTTAAGGCTCTCTCTCCATGGAATGAGAAGAAGTAAAACCCAGGTTCTACTTTCTGTCTAAGGTACCTTGGGGTTCTGTCCTCAGAAAGCCTCTCTAGTGAGAAAGTCAAGTTATGAGATGAACTTCCAGACTGGAAGTGTCCACCATGAGCCAGAGACTGACTCCTAACTTCCTGGTTGGACACTGTGACTTCCCTTTGGGCACTTACTTCTCAATCTGTGGAACCACATCTTCCCTGGACTGCAGAGCAGAAACTAATCTAAATTCAGCCTAGTCCCCCAAAATGTTTACCTGGCTAAAAATGTACCAACTTTGTTGTATGTTTAGCCAAATTTAGATTTGGAGTATATGAACTGCCCACACCCATGTATTAGGCATGAACTGTTGGTACATTTTGTAACAGGAAGCTGCCAGTTTTCCATTCCAAAGAACTGGAGTTAACTCAGAAATTTGTCATTTTTGTGAGTACCACCTCTCGGCACATTCCACTGCTGTTTTTAAGAGTGTCTGGTCACCTGGACTGGGAGGAAACAAGCCGTGGGCGCGGCTAGGCTGCCAGGCTGCCACAGGCATTCTCCAGCTCTAGTGCCTTCCAAGTGACCTCTGCCTGGCGCTCCCAGGCCCACGCCATCTGCAGTGTGTTGCCTTTGGACTCATGTATGGGCAGACAGGGTGCTTATTTTAGAACTGGAAGGAGAGGGGATCTGTCAATAAAAAGCCAGGGCAGGAAAAATCCATTCAGTGGTTTTAAAATATCTGTCCTTTAATGGGACAGATTATTTTTGTTTCTTAAAAACAACTGGTAATTCGCTCCTCGAAGCCAAGCTGGATAGAAAGGCATATAAAACCGTAATAAAGGAAGGGCTATGATGGGCACCTGCATTGTCACCACAGTCATTCCCCCTAAACACCAAGATCTCTCCTTCCTTTCTGACAGACTCTGGAACCTGATAAAGTTATCGCTGAGATCCTGGTTTCTGACTTCTGCACTTTGCAGATGAGAAAAACCAACCTTCGGGACCTTTTCTATTGCCATTCTTACTGCCTGGAATGTCTTCCCCAGATGCTGACATGGCTCATTCCCTGCCCTACAATCTCTGGTGTCACCTTACCCGAGGTGCCCTTTCTGGCCACCCTAAGGTAGCTCAAGCTGGTCAGCAAAATGGGAGGCTATTCTCTACCCAGTAACTAGAGAGGGAGGAGAGATACAGCCTTTGACCTGGCAGGTCAACATGAGAGACCCTCAGCTCTCTGCTCTGCCTAATGTGCTCCAGGTGGGCAGGGGTGGCATCTTTTGGGAGCTGGAGGCAGCTCTTCCCAATGCTCACAGACTGCTGTGAAATCCTCTTACCCCTTTCAGCAGAGGCAATGCAGCTGTCCTTCACAGTGGGAACACAGCCCAGCTCCCATGGTCCTTTGCTCTTTGGAAGTCTCCTTGAATTGCAGTCAGAAATGGCATTGCAGGGCTGCAGCACGTAGCTGTGGAGGAGGCAGGATGCACCGCTGAGTCCCTAGGGGAGGGGAACTTCCAGTGCCGGTCCTCCTTCTCCGCCACTGGATGCATCAGTGAGCAGGTGCTGTGCAGATGTAATCCTTCTGCCTGCTGAGGCCTTGCTTTCAGTCAGGCTGTGGCTGAGTATTGACTTGGGGGAAGCCCATTGATTAAAGCAGAGCAGATTTTTCTGAGCCCTTGAATAAGATCATTCGGTGCAGTTATTGTCTGAAGCTGATATTGGAAGGTTTTACATTGTTCTGGCCATGCACATGGTTACTGGTGTTGTAAAGCTGTCCTTGTGCACACCTGTGTCTCAGTGAGGTTTGGGCCACTGCAGGTGGAGGATGGGAACATGGTGGCCTCACTTGGGAGTTTGAATGAAGAAAGAGGGTAGTGGAGTGCTGAGCAGGAAGGTTCTCTGCTTCCCGTGCTCCCCAGTGCTTCTCTCATTTAATCCCATCTAAGCCACCTATGAGGAAGGGCCTTCTTAGTCCCCCTCAAGTTCAGACCTGACCTTGAGTGGGGCAAGGGAAATTGCCCTGTGGCTGAAAAGTAATGAGCCCGATGCCAAGGAAGTGGATGTGCCTGTACACATGCATGTGCATGGGTCTGAGTGTGTGAGCCTGTGCATTGCACACTCAGGAGCGGCTGTAGAAAGTCTCTTGTTATCACTAGCAGCACCATACCGTGTGAAACAGTGTGGAGAAGCTGAACGAGCACTATTCTAGGAGTCTGGGAATTTGAGTTTTCTGTCTGCACTTGACATTAACAAACTGTGACCGGGCACATGTGCAGTTGTTCTTTGCCAGGAGCGTGTGGTGTCGTCGAGCAGTGTGCATGTCCAGTGCACATTATAGCTCCAGGTCTGGGCTGAGACGTTAGCATCTGTGTTTCTTAGGGTTCTGCAAAGGGATTCAAATGCATCTCTGGGGGAAGAGCTCCTGGAGAAGTCAGAGTGGGCAGTGGGCAATAGAAGAGGGTACAGCCTCTCAGACCAGGGCTTGAGTACTGTGATGCCCATGGCAAATGTTGCCTCAGGTGGGCTGCTAAACATGGCCATGCTTCCTCACCTGCTCTAGAGGACAAGGGTGAGACCATCACAGGGTTGTCCTGAGCACTTAACACCATGCTATAAGTGAAACATGGGGCAAGTACTTGGTGTATGTGTGGTGAGTTCTCCAGAAAGGTTAAGTTCCTTATGTGTGTGTGCATGTGTGTGTCTTCTGCTGTACCCTCGTACATGCATAGAGTCCTATTATTAAAATCCAAAGCAGAATTCAATCAAGAAATGACAATGTTCTATTTCATTAGTGTAATTTGGAAATAAATAAAGAAATCATGGGGCCAGGCGGTGGTACACCTGGTTAAGTGCCCACATTATCGTGCTCAAGGCCCCAGGTTCAAGCACCTGTTCCCCACTTGGAGGAGGGAAGCTTCACGAGTGCTGAAGTAGGGCTGCAAGTGTCTCTCTGTCTCTCTTGCTCTCTATCTTCCCTTCCCTCTCGATTTCTGGCTGTCTCTATTCCAATAAATAAATATAATTTAAAGAAAATTAAAAATAAGGAAAACAATTAATTAATTAACTATTTCAGATAGTTGTTAATAGAGATGGGAACTTGCAAAGGAATGTCGCATGGGGCCAGGGAGAAATACCAAGTGTGCATATATATCTCTTCCTCCACAATAGTGGCTCTTAGACTTCATTGTGTCAGTGTGGTCTGGGGGTTTGTTTAATCTGCAGGAGCCTGGGCTCCAGCTTCAGACACTGATTTTTGAAGATCAAGGTGAGACCCAAGAATTCATATTTTTGACAGGTATGACCAAGTGAGTGTGCAGGAGGTGGTCTGTAGCCCCCATTATGAGAAGACAGGTCTGAAGTGAAAGGTCAAGTTGGAGGATTAAGAGAAGGAGAGAAGTGGGTGGGTTGGAGCAGGCAAGAAAGGGATCTTAAGTAAAATGAGAAGAATCAAAATTTCAGTGCTTGCAAGCTCCAGAGAGAAAAAACAGGCAGCATTATCTTTTTAATGCTTAATTTGGAAAGATGAGCAGATGGTGGGGGACTCTTGTGTCTAAAAAGACTCATGTCTGCTGCCAGGGGTTGGGGTTGCCATGCAGGGTGGATGTCACACCAGGATGTCAGCCACTGGGAAGGGTAAGACAGAGTCCCTGGTGAAGGTTATGATTCCTAGGTGTGTGTTCCTTACTCCTCTGTCTAATCTGGCTGCCTTTAATTGCTTGGGGGCACCTATGGAACTCAGCATCGGCCTCACTGTCTTCTCATTCAGAAAGTTATGCTTAGGAGTATGCTGGGGATGGAGATCTGTAAGTTCAAAGTAAATCTGAAATATTTGGAATCCTAAAGAGTGAGTGGTAGCTGAAATGGAGTCACATTTGAGCCTCAGAGCGTATTGTGGGTTGATTGAGCTGAGAGGGCCAAGTGGCTTACTGATACTCATTAATAAAGCCCAAGAAAAAAAATTCCCTAAACTTTGGCCTTTGGGTCCTAGTGATAGGAGAGCACATTCTCTGAAGTCTCTGGTGGATTAGGAAGACCTCTGTGCTGGGTGCCATGTTCCATGCTTATTTGATCTATCTCACTTTGGAGACATCTGTCTTTGGAGAATCTGCGTTTGGAGACAGATGTCATGAGTCTCGTATTACAGATGAAGAAAGGCAACATTATTAATCTCACACAGCTAGGACCTGGCAAAGCCTGGGCTGAAACTCCAAAGATCCACCCTTAGTTCCACAGTGAGTGCAGGTGAGATGTTGTGGGGACCTCAAGGGCAGTGCCCCCAGAAGCCCAGCTGCCATGGCTGGGGTGGGGGTGGCACATTGTAGGCAGGGGGTCCTGGAGTCCCGTGACATGTGTGACATTTCCATGCCCCTGTCAACAATTCAGCCTTTAGTAATGTCACCCTGGCTGCTGGCTGCTTTCACCACAGCCAGACCCCCTCCCACCCACACAAGTGAAGGCTGTGGCCAAGGGCACCCTGGAGAGGGAGGAGGAAGTGCCCTCCCAAGGGCCTGCCACAAAGCCCCTGAATGGCCCCATTGAGGTGCCGGAGCAAGATGACAATGGGTCTGTTGGGACCCTCTGTCCGGCTCTGAGGTGAGAGGGCTGGTACTGGGCAGGCAGCACTGGCTCAGAGGCCAAACACTGACTTCCAGGGCTGAGAGCCAGCACCTCTGACGTGCTATGAAATGCCAGCTCCACTTAATGGGGAGCAGCTGGGGCAGGCTCCACATTCTTCTCCATTCCGGGGGTTGGGGGGGTACTGCGTGAACTGTTTCTGCAGGCCACAGAGTGGCCCTCAGCCTCTTCCCTGTCTGGTACTGCTCCCCACTCAGCACATAAGGCTCTGTTCCTTGGATACCAGGACCACCACTGATCTGGAAGAGTCCCATTGGTCCTCAGGGCATCCTTTGTAGCTGAGGGGAGAAATAGCTTCTCCCCAACAACTTAGGGTACCCACAGTTGGGACTGCCAGATAAAATGCAGGGTGCCCAGTTGAATTAGAGTAATTTTCAGTATGCCAAAGATTAATAAATGGTAAAGCCTGAACCAAGATTGAGGTCCATCTGGCATATCATGGGATTCACGGAGGCCAAAAAAAGTACTGGTGGTTCATATAAAGTTCAAATTTAACTGGGTATCTTCTATTTTTAGTTGCTGAATCTGACAACCTTAGTCAATTGAGCTTGATGGGTGCACATGTGAAGTCATCAGGACTCAGTTGGGTGGGGCTCTCAGAGGGGCCCACTCTCCACTGCCTAACTTCGCATAGTAAAATGTCTGGAGGTGTGCTCAGTAGGTGTTGGCTAAAGGCAGCTGTTGTCCTTCTCTCCCAGTCCCTGTGGTGAGAAGGGAGGCTTGGGGAAAGGGGGGTTGTGCAGTTCCAGCTAGTGACTATTCATCATACACTTGTTTATCACAGTGACTGGAGCCTGATGATTTCATGATGAGCAGGATAAATGTGGTCTCTGTCCTCAGCTCTGCAGTTGAATAGTCACAGTCCAGCAAGCCATAAGCACTGCCAGTAGGTGGAGGGAGTCACAGGGGTTCTCTCACGTCCCAGGGGGTCATTTTACCTGCACCCAAGGGACAGACTTGCACAAAGAAGAGGATGCCAAAGTCCAAAGATCCCAGATGAAATCGTAAACTTCAGTGAGCTCACTCTGTGGTCCTGCACATAACACTTTACTTCCGTGAGCCCCTCTTCCTTACCTGTAACGTAGGAGTTACAGTCACCCCTCTAAGGACAACTGTAAGATCACTCCAAGTAAATTGATGGCAGTGAAGGTATAGTGCCAAAGTGGACTCTAGAAGGACTGTGTGCAGGAGAGTGGAGACAGGACTTGAAGGAGAGGGGGGTAAAGTGGGGCCAGAGGTTGCTAGGGCTCATGTCTATATCCTTGGGTCTCTGTCTTTGCATCTATTATTGCCAGTCCTTCTTAGTGTCCTTTTTGTATCAGATGAATAACAGTGATATCAGATGTTAGTATATTGTTTTTCTATTTGCAAAGTATGATGATTGCAAGTGTGGTCTGAGAACTCAAGTCCTGGTTGTACCCTGCAACCTCAGCAAAGTGTTTATTCTCTCCTTAGTTTCTCCTATGAAACGGATCTTCATAGACATTGCTAAGAAGATGAACAGAGACCACTAGTATAAAGCGCTTTGCACAGTACCTGGTATGTAGCAAGTTACTCAAGAAGCAGGCAGACATTAGGAGAGTCTTACTAGTGTATCAGAACAATCTTGTAAGGGAGCAATTAGCAGGTGGGGAATGAAGTTCAAGAGATTAGGTTTCCCAGCCCCAAGGCACAGCCAGAAGGTGTAGCTGTGAGGGAACATAAGAGGCATCTCTGCAGCCCTTTGTTCCCCTAACCTTCAGGGACACCACTGGTTTGGGCTGAGCACATCTCTGTTCAAAGCCCGCCTGCCTTATTGGTATCCTCAGTGACCTGACATGCCAGTTTGTGCCAAGCTTGGCCTTGCCCTGCCCAGTGGCTTGGAGCAAGAGCATCCTTTGTGAGTCTGAGGATTCAACAGCCCCGTACCATCCATTTTTCCTTGGCTGGGCTTGAAGTCTGAGACCTGCATGTTTTTATTACCCTGTTAAACCTTTTTTGTTAGCCAGCACCTGCACAATTATGTCATTGGCATGGATGCTAGTTTATTGTCTTCCACACAAAAGTGACTTTGAACTGAAGGGGTGTTTCTGGGGAGTGGCTGGGGATAGGCACCACCATAAGCCAGAGATGAGTTGAGCAGTGCTTTGGGAAAA
This sequence comes from Erinaceus europaeus, assembly GCF_950295315.1. Taxonomy (NCBI): domain Eukaryota; kingdom Metazoa; phylum Chordata; class Mammalia; order Eulipotyphla; family Erinaceidae; genus Erinaceus; species Erinaceus europaeus. Next base: position 72,622,703 of record NC_080178.1, on the reverse strand, counting down.
TAATAATAATAATAATAATAATAATAATAATAATATCATCTCTGGGCAGAAGAATGAGCAGGGGACGTAGTGAGTCATGTTGAGAAAGGGGTGGTGGAACTAAGGCTCTGGGGTGACTCCACGATGAGCTTCATTCTTGTTCAGGAGCCAAGTACCTGACAATAGTTATAGGCAAAGTCACACCTGCCAATAAAGGGGAGGTAGCAACTTCCTGAATGCCTATGCTGAAGTGTAAGTGGGTATTCTGCAAGGAGGCCACCCGTAAACCAACATCAGACACGGACGCCTCAGCATGAGTAAGACCATCAGCATGTTTGGGAAGGATGGCTGAAGCAAAGGGACGCTTGGAAGGGTCTCCTGTGAGGCTAGAGCCAGGCAGTCCCTCCTATTGGAGTGCCCTGACTCAAACCCAGCCAGCCTGGAGGCTTTTAGTTTTGCACACTTTGCCTTCCTTCTGGTTCACATTCAGACACAGCAATTCATGCTCAAGCATTCATGCCACAACTGCATTAGGTCTCTCTTCTTCCAGGTCACATGTTGGCATTTGAAGAGACTTACAGAAGCTTGGCTGCTGGTGGTGGCAAGCAAGCAGTCCCTGTGGACCACTCAGTTAAGTGGAGCTCCATAACCCCCTAGTTCCTGAAAATGTACATTGATCAGGCTGGGGCCCTCTGTGCTTCATACCAGCACTCCTAGAATGTGGTGCTTGCTGGACCTCAAGGTCATGAGCCAGCTGCACACACTGCCAGTCTTCCTTGAAGACCTGGGCTAGGCCCTGGGCCTCCTTTCCTACAGGGAGCTTAGAAACCAGCTTTCTAGACCTCAGTGGTGTGTAGTTGGGCCTGGTGCCTATAGAATGGGCTCTTCTCAGTAGTCCAAGTGGTGCTGGATTCTGACCTTCACCTACCTGCATTTCCTGGTCCTTAGTTTTCTCACTTGTAAAGTGATGTACTTTCTCTTCTTCTTTTCTTTTTCTTTCTTTCTTTTCTCTCTTTCTTTCTTTCTCTTTCTTTTTTTTTTTTCTTCCAGGGTTACTGCTGGGGCTTGGTGCCTGTACTATGAATCCACTGCTCCTGGTGGCCATTTTGGTTTTCATTTTATTGGATAGGACAGAGAAATTGAGACAGGAGGGGGAGATGGAGAAGAAGAGAGAAAGAAAGACACCCTTTTTGCTGCTTGTTAAGTGTCCCCCCTGCAGGTGGAGTGCCCGGGACTTGAACCTGAATCCTTGCATTTTAAACTATGTGCACTTAACTAGGTGTACCACCACCCGGCCCCCATTGTACCTTTCTCATAGGGCTGAGGGGTGTAAATCAGAAGAGGCCTGTAGTGGACTAACCCAGAGTCTGCCACATGGTGAGTGCTCACTAAATTAGTGCAAGTTGCAGTTGCTGCACCAGCCTGATTCTGAACCCTTCTAGAAGGCCTTGGACTTTTCCATCAGTGTTGGGACTAAGCTCAGTCCCTGGTGGCTCAGAGTCCCTGGTTGGAGGGGAACAGTGAGCTCGCTCTGTTCGCCTGCCTGCTCTTTCTGGTTCTTAGGCAGACACATGGGTGGTACTAGGATTAATGTCACACCGACAGCATATGTCTTTCTCAAGCATCCATGACAGGGCTTCATGGAGCTCCTTTCCAGGACCACAGAGGTGTGCATCAGAGGTAATAATAGTTCTAGCCAAATCTCAAATACAGCACCTATTGTATGCCAGGAAGTGGATTAAGTTAATCATTGTTACAACTGTTCCTTAAAATAAATACTGTTATTCTCCTGTCCCCATTTTTTTTCATGGGAGGAAATGAAGGCTTAGCAATCTAGGTCACTTGCTTGTTCTTAGAATTGCACTGTCCAAACCAGAAGCAAAACTCAAGCTCCTAACCTCTATGTCACTCTGAACAAAGGAGTTTGAAGCCGTTCCTTCTGTATGTTGAGTGGAATTTCAATAACCTGCTTATAGCCTGGGAGGTTTGCTATTTTTCTGAGCACAAGGGATCAGAGCCATCTGTTGGATGCTTTTTTGAGGGAGCTGGTGTGACTTGTTTCAGGGTAGAATGCAGAGAAATAGCATCACTTTATTCCCTGTGGTAAAAATAACCTGCAGGGATGGGAGAACAAATGGGAAGCTTGCATTGCAGGCAGGAGGGAGCTTGGGTGCTAGGACTGTCCACCCAAGTCCTAGCTACTGCCTCCCACCTAACTTTCAGACCACCTCAGCTGGACCTGTCAGCACCTGACAGCCACCAGCAGCATTCTAAGAACTGAGGAGCTTCCCATGAAGCCTTGGCCCCAAGGCAGCTCCAAGGCCAGCCTGTGGTTCATGGGCGGTGAGGACAGGTGAAAGCATATTATTCATTCATAGCACTCAGCAGTAACCCTTCTTGTATCAACTAGGCCCAGACACAAACTGCCCATGACTTTTGATCATGAATCCTGTTTATGAAGAGTAAAAACTGGAGGGAGTTGGAGCAGTTGAGACTGTGTTAATGTATGCAGTTTGCTCTGCTGCTTGGATTAAAAATAGCTTCCTTTTAGAAAAAATAGAGCTGCTTGCTGTCAGTCTGCATTGCTGGCCACACTTTGTTGGGCACCCAGGCTGCTGGGCACAAGGTGCAGTTAGGAGGCTCTCCTTGGTCTCCCAACCCCTGGTGCTTTGCCAAGCAGAAGGCACATTGAGTAAGGCTTTGCCTGGGTGACTCAGAACTGGGTCTGCAGTGAGAACTCTGGTCAGTACTAAACATTCAGGGAAATAGTCTAGTTCCCCTCAAATAGTATCTGTTCTTTAGGTGTGGGTCTCCTGAGAGACCTTAAGTCTGTGCTGGGTCTCTGTTACGCAAGCAGACTTATAGACTAGGAAGTCAGTTTCAAGTTCAATGACCATCATTTGTTGAATACCTACTGGGGGATTACGTTGCTGTTGTTTTTTTAATAGGATTTAGTATGTAACATAAATTCCTCAGAATCAGTTTGTGACGTCTGCACCACTTCCCAGAAGGGACAACTAAGAGTAACTCCATATAAGTGAGCTGCTGAGGCCCAGAGAAATAACTGGTGGCAGAGTTGGTATTCAGACCATGTGTTGACACTCATATTCACTTTGCCAGCCTGCCTCCCCCAGCCATCTGGAGCTGGACCACAAAATGCAAGTCGTTTGGAAAGATTTGGAGTCTTAAAAAAAAATCACATACAAGGCATAGTTCAGTGGTAGAGCAAATGCCTCAGACGTAGGAAGCCCTGGGCTCAATCTCTAGCACCAGAATAAGTACAGAAATACAATTTTAAAACAATCACAGAGGGACTCGGGCAGTAGCCCAGCGGGTTAAGTGGAGGTGGCGCAAAGCGCAAGGACCGGAGTAAGGATCTCAGTTCAAGCCCCTGGTTCCCCACCTGCAGGGGAGTCGCTTCACAAGTGGTGAAGCAAGTCTGCAGGTGTCTGTCTTTCTCTCCTCTTGTCTTCCTCTCCTCTCTCCATTTCTCTCTGTACTATCCAACAACGACAACAACAATAATAACTACAACAATAACAAAAAACAATCACAAAGTTCCTTCCCTAAAGTGTTTATACTTTACCTCTAGGTGCAATGGAAGTAAAAGGGCTTCCCAAGGCCCCTCAGCTAGCAGGTGACAGAAGGAGTTCACACCCAGGTCTTGATTTTCCAAAGCCCAGACTCCAAAGGCATCTTGCCACCCAATCCTGCTGTTGCTGATATGGATCTGACTGTTCTTACTGCTTGTTTTCATCAACTTACATAAATATAGGCATGGCTGAGTCATCCTTGGGGGATGGCATAGGCAAGCCTTTCCCAGGGGATGTGGGGCCCCTAGAAAATACTTTTGAGGACAACCTATCTATATTAACACTTCTTGCTGTGTTTGGGGAGGTTGCTCAGTGGGCAGAGTATAGGACTTGCATTGTACTAACAGATCCAATACCCAGCACTACTTATGCTGGAACAGTACTCTAGCCTCTCAGTCTCTCTTTGAAAATGAATAAATAAATAACTCTTTAGACATTTCTTAAGAAAACAAATTAATGTGTAAATACCATGTTGACAAGTTGACTTCTCACAACCCCATGAAAGAACTTCAACTTCAGTTAATACTCCAGACTTCCTGGAATGGAGACCAAATCACACTGCCCAAGACACTACCACTGGGCAATTCCAGGAGCTCCTTAGGGCATCTGGTTGACACTAGGAGCAGGTAGCAGTTGAGAAGGGTCATGAAAGGAGAACTGAGGGTCAGGAATCCCCATGACTCCAGGTGAGAGCTAGGGGCACCCTGATCAGTCCCAACAACTGGAAAGAGACATACAAAATTGTTTTCTTCCCTTTTTGATAAAGAGAGATAGAGATAGAGAGGAACAGAGAGGAGAGCCACCTGCAACATTGCTCTATCACTCCTGAAACTCCTCCACTGCAGATAGGAATCGAGGTCTTGAACCTGCATCTTCACACATGTGAAGTATGCTTTACTAGGTATGCCACGTCTAAAGTTTTGGTCAAATGATAGCCCAGAAGTATAGCACTGGATTTGCATGCATAAGGTTGTGATTTCACTTCCTAGCACTGCATATGCCAGAGGTACAGTACTTTGACCTCTATCTCCTTCTTCCTCTCCCTCTCCCTCCCTCCCTCTCTCTCTCTCTCTTACACACACACACACACACACACACACACACACACACACACACACACAGGGCTAGGAGATAGTTTAGTCAGTAAAGCGCACACTTTACTGTGTGTGAGGACCCCAGTTCAAGACCCCATCGCTTCGTGGAGCACCATACCAATAGGAAGCTGGGCTGGGCTGGGCTGGGCTGGGCTGGGCTGAGCTGGGCTGGGCTGGGCTGGGCTGGGTTTAATAGGTGCTTTGACAGCCCAGTTCATAGCTAACTAAAATGCTGACATCCACAGAAAAGAGAGGGCACACACAAATCTCCCCTTACAGCAAGGAATGATGCTTTTGCTCTTGGACCATGAAGAACAGGTAAGTCTATCTGATGGATGCTGGATTCTAAGACAGTGAGAATGAACTTCATAAAGGAAGAAAGGAGTGTGGGTTACTCTTCACAAAATATAGTGTGGGCCCACACAGAACAGGGGCCTCTGCAGGTTTATCTGGAGCTCGTCAGCCTTGCCGAGTGGGACTTCTGCTTCTATACATGGAGATCTAAATGTAGGTGACAGGTGTGGAAGAGGCACATCCAGGAGATGAAGACAGTTCCATCTGCTTGGAGTGGGAGAAAGTGTGGCAACCACAAGTGAATGGTAACTCTTCCTAGTAGGGAATTTGTGAGTGGATTTTATGGGGAGAAGCAGTGTTTCCAGCCAACCCCCACCCACACCCCCAGCTTGCTGTCTTGTGCCCATGATGGATGCACATGGAAGATGGGGCTTCTTTCTTAGGGTGGGGGAGCCAAGGAGGACAGTTCCTGGCCACTGTGAAAAACACTCTGAATAAGAGGCCATGTGAGTTCTAGGGTGTGGGCTGTGTGGCAGCTCTTTAAAGGTGTTTAGCCACTGTGAAGCTATGGGTCTTCTGCTACTGTGATGGTTGACTGCTTTAACCCAATATGCCAACAGTGGTCCAGAGCTGGGTGCTAGAATGCAGACCCACCCTGGAGCTTGGCTAATTTAGTGCTGTTCCCTGCATCACACACTAGTACTTGTTGGGAGAAGAGGCAATAGCTGGGGAGAATGCATGGCAAGTATCAGAAGATACAATGTAATTGGAAAAATATACAAGACTAGGCCCAGCAGTGGTGTACCTGGCTGAGGGCACATGTTACAGTGCACAAGGACCACCCCCCATCCCCACCCCCATCCCCATCTACGGGGGAAAGCTTTGCAAGTGGTAAAGGAGGGCTGCAGGTGTCTCTCAGTCTTTCTCCTTCTCTATCACCCCTTCCCTCTCAATTTCTGGCTGTCTCTACCCAATAAATAAAGATAATTTAAAAAAAGAAAAATATGCAAAAACCTACCCTATTTCCCTGTCATCCCCCCCCCCTTGATCAGTGAAACGTAAAATCACTTAAGCAGCATTTGTGTAGTTGAGCCTGTGTTTGTCTCCTCAGAGACATTTTCTCATTTAGTCTTTGTAACAACTGTATAGGGCAGATTCTTGTTGCATTTCCACTTCAGTGATGGAAAATGGGTAAAGAGGGTAAAAGTGGGTAAAGCAGTAGCCCAGGAGGTGACACAATGGGGTTGATGTTGGACTCTAGCGTGAGGTCCTGAATACAGTCCTGCTGCAATGCAGACACCAGAGTGATACTCTGATCCTCGATTTCTCCTTAATACACAAATCTTAACAATAACAACAAATGGCTAGAGAGGGTTAGCTGAGAAATGACAGCACAGGAACTCAAACTCAGGATGTACCCCCAGGTAACTTAGAGGTTACCCGAGGACACTCAGATTCCTCTATTCTGAGGATTGTTTCAGATTTTACAGGTAAGGATCACAAGGTAATGGCCCACAAATTGATAGCACTAGGTTTGTAGATTCCATTAGGCTTGTCTGGCAAAATGTTGACGTCTTTTTGAATGGTTTTAGGTAGTGTTTGTGTTTACCACTCCTGGTTCTTACACATGACCAGTTTCATGGCCCTCTAGGAGTCTGAGTCTATGACTCTTGGCTAAAATCTTCATTTTGCTTGAGTCAGTGATTTGCAGTATCCTTAAAACTTCCCTCTTATAGAACTCTAGTGCTGGGAATTATACCCTTTTATCCCACACTTTTGTTGATCATTATTAAATAACTAATAAAGTGAATTAAAAAAAAAACTTTCTTCTTTTCCCTTTTTTTTTTTTACAAGAATTTCTTTTTTTTTTTCCTTCATTCAGGGTTATTGCTGGGGCTCGGTGCCTGCACCACGAATCCACTGCTCCTGGAAGCCATTTCCCTCCCCCCCTTTTATTGCCTTTGTTGTTTTATTGTTGTTTGGTTATTATTATTGTTGTTGTCATTGTTGTTGGATAGGACAGAGAGAAATGGAGAGAGGAAGGGAAGACAGAGAGGGGGAGAGAAAGATAGACACCTGCAGACCTGCTTCACCGCCTATGAAGCGACTCCCCTGCAAGTGGGGAGCTGGGGGCTCGAAACGGGGTCCTTATGCCGGTCCTTGCACTTCACTCCACCTGCACTTAACCTGCTGCACTACCGCCCGACTCCCCTCTTTTCCCTTCTTAAGAGGGAGGATGGTCTGGCAGACTCATTCTTGGCTGAGTTAGGCAAAGGACTTCTGAAGAGCTTGGGTTTTACTTTTGCACTAAAAACCCATCTCTCATTAATTTGATTTTGTGGTTCATCTGAGGAGGACAGTGAAGAGAGATGAGTTGTCCTCCTTATCTGCTATGTTCCAAGTAGGAATGTCTGGGTGGCGGCTTCTTAACCCAGGTGAGATGTGATCTGCAGTGTGCACTTGGGGGGAGGGTGGGGCAGGGGGGAGCTCCTTGCTAGGAATAAGTTCTGTCACAGTGATGGAAGGGACAATTGCCTGCAAGAATCTAGGGACCATAAAATATAGTTACAAAGAACAAGTTCAAAGTGCGTCATGCTAATTTAGGATGGTCTTGACATTTGGAGAATCATTCTCACTTGCTCAAAAGATGTGGAGTAAGTGGCTATTGGGAAGAAGGGACATCACAGACAAAAGCATGGAGATTGGAAATGAGAGAAGGAGATTTTTCTGACATTTTAGAAGATGGAGAAGGAAGGAGCTTACAGGAAAACCAAGCACAAGAAATATTCACTCTGGCAGTCCAATCAGTAATAGTAGTAAACACTTAATGAGCACCTCATATAGATAATAACCTCATGTCCTCATTAAACTAAGACTTAATTATTAATTAGTGCTACTGTTGTTCTCACTATCATCCACATTTACCAGTGAGGAAACATGTAGACACTTCAAAGCAACCTAGCTAATAGCCCAGACAGTCAGACCCTGGAGCCCACACTCTTAACCTTCACTCCACGTTGCATCCAGCAGTGGCCAGCAGGTGAAGTACATGGGGCATGAGGTTGTGGCAGAGGTTAAGAGAGGGCAAGGGGAGTTGGGCAGTAGCGCAGCGGGTTAAGCGCACATGGCGCAAAGCACAAGGACTGGAGTAAGGATCTCAGTTCAAGTCTCTGGCTCCCCACCTGCAGGGGAGTCACTTCACAGGCAGTGAAGCAGGTCTGCAGGTGTCTGTCTTTCTCTCCCCCTCTCTGTCTTCCCCTCCTCTCTCCATTTCTCTCTGAACTATCCAACAATGATGACATCAGTAACAATAACAATAATAATTACAACAGTAAAACAACAAAGGCGACAAAAGGAAAATAAATAAATAAATAAATAAATAAATAAATAAAAGAGAGGGCAGATTAGATCCCAAGTGTAAAGCCACCATTTTCAAAGGCTAGGATGAAACCTTTCTAGGCCTCAAGGCCCTTTCCTGGATGGTCTCAGCCTTCGCTAACAGAGATTCTTCTCCCAATTATACCTTCTTAATTCCATTAACTTCTGCCCACCTGATATGACTTGCAAATCAAATATTCTGGACTACCGTGTGTGTGTGTGTGTGTGTGTGTGTAAGAGAGAGAGAGGAAGAGGAGGAAGAGGAGCAGCAGCAATATACTCTCCACCATTTATTATCATTGATTTAGTTTTTGTCTTCCATGTTCTCAATGCAGGGCTGGGGTTTGAACCCAGGGCCTCCTCATACATGCAAGACATGTGCTCTACCTCTGAAACACATCCCTGGCTCCTGGGTTACCACTTTCTAATTCTGCTGCTTTGGGGTGATTACTTAACCCCCTCTTTACGTTTAGATTATTTATTTATGAGAAAGAGAGAGAACTAGAGCATCCCTGCGGTCCATATCATGCGGGGGACTGAATTCAGGACTTCATGCTCTTAGGTCTAATTTTTAACCTACACTTCAGCACAGACAGTGTAGGGATGATAATAGTATCAGCCCCATAGTCTTCATCTGAAAATTTAGGGAGCTAAGTGCAAGGTACTCTGCACAACCTCTGCACATGGACAATGCCAATAGACAGCCACTCTGAGCCAGAATTTGCTTTGCATGAGGTCATCAGAGGTCTTGGCTAGTGTGTAGGGTAGTAGCAGGAAGGACTGTGGCTCTCCACAGGAGATGCTCCAGATATAGCCTGGCTGCTGGCAATTGCTGCATCCTTGTTTGCAAGCTGGGACACTGGTACCAGGAAAGTTACCGGTGCTTGATTCGCTCCACTGGGATCTAGGGTGGTGTCATCCTTGCCTGTCTCTAGATGGTGGGAAGCAGGCATCCTTTCTTTGGTGCCCAGACTGGAAGATAATCAAGAAGTAGCCTTGTCCAGACAAACTCCCCCAGTGAGAAACTGCAACCATGGCTAAGGTTCTTGGGTTGACAGGCCCACATTTCTGTTCACCTTGCCTGCTGCCACTGCAAGATGTGGCTGCTACTGCCATCTGGTGGTGATGTGTAGCAACACATGCATGAAGTGACATTGCTCATGTCCTGGGACTGGAAGGCCAAGTTCAATATGCTCACAGTGCCGAGAGCAAAATTATGATCCAGAGAGGAGCAAAAGAAAGGCTTATAAGGTGAATCACTATGAGTGGAGTTGTGCCACTTAGGTTCGAATTCCACCAACTGAGATATCAGATAAATGGCTGATGGATCTGTTTCTTAATCTAATGTGTTGAGAATCCATTCCCAAGGCCATTGTGAAACTCCCACGAAGGGCTTTATAAGCTGCAGAAACCTCTGCTAGTGATGAAATGATGGCAACAAGGTTGAAGCCACAAAGCTGGGTCAGTACATCTGAACTTGTGCCAGGAGTCTGGTCTAGCATCTCCCCCATCTTGCTGAAGGGACCAGCGACCACCACCACCACCACCAGGCCCGACACAGAGATGGGAGCAGGGCTAGATGCAGCTCTGCCATCTTTTATGGCCCAGGATTTCTTCAGGGTGAGTTGAGCACTGATTGCACCCCCAGAGCCTTTTTTTCCCTCTGCAAGCTCTACTTGGCTTTGCCTGAAGCTTCCCCACCCAAAGACAGCTATGAGTAGAGAATACCAGATGCCTTCAGTTCTCAGTCCTGGTCTTGATCTATGGGCCTGGGATTTCCCAAGGATGAAGTCTGGGTCTGAATGAGAGTTCAGACACACAGCAAGCCCAAGGTGAGGTCACAGAGATGGGCTAGCCCAGATATTCTGACTCTGGAGCCCACACTCTTAACCTTCACTTCATGCTGTGGCCGGAAGCGGAAGTACATGGAGGCATGAGTTTGTAACAGAGATTAACAGAGGGCAGGCTAGATCCCACATGTAAAGCCACCATTTTCAATGGCTGGAATGGAACCTTTCTAGGCATCAAGGCCCTTTCCTGAATGGTCTCAGGAAAGCTGCCCTCAGTTCAGAACAGGATGGTGTCAAGACCTGGGCCCAGAGGCCTCTCACCCCTTTGCTTGCAGTTCTATCTTGATGGGTATTGCCCATGACTCCTGCAGTGTCTGCTTGCCCCACCTGCAGGAAGGGACCATCTCCATTCTCAGACCTCACTGCCTTCTTCAGGTAATGATGTGCTCACCTGCCCATAGCGTCCCCTCCCCACTCACTGGCTTTAGATGTGACTGGTACTTACTGAGGACCTGATATGTGCTATACATTGTGCTATATGTTTTCAGAGAGATTGTCACATTTTTCTTTTAAGGTGTGGTCATTCTCTCTCTGAAGAAGAGTGATGATTACAAAACTCTGAAACAGTACAAAAAAAAAAGTGTGGTCATTCCAAAATTACAGAAAAAGAAACTGTGGCATGTAGAAGTTTGCACTCAGTGAAATGGAAGCTTGGTTTTAAGCCCCATATTTTAGTTCCTTGTTTATATATATATTCTGAAACTTTAATAAATTCTAGCAAAGAGATCTGGCATGAGATCCCCTTTTATCAGTGGACCCCAGGCTTTACTGAGCAAAGAGGGAAGAATCTCAGTGATACACTCCACCAAAAGTTTTGCATAAAGATAAGATATTCAAATACATTTTTTTTTTTTGCCTCCAGAGTTATCACTGGGGCTTCGTGCCAGCACTACCTCTGCTGGCCATCTTTTTCTTCTTCCTTTTTTTATTTTTTCTGTTTTATTCACTAGGAGAGAAAGAAATTAGGTGAGGAGGGGGGGGGAGATAAAGAAGGAGAAAGACAGACACCAGCAGATCTGCTTCAATACCCATGAAGCATCCCCACTGCAGGTGGGGAGATAGGACTTGAACCGGGTCCTTGAACATGGCACTATGTACACTTAACTGAGCGTGCTACTTCCTGGTCCCCACATACACATTTTAATTATTTTTAAAATTTGTTTATGTCACCAGTATTATCTCTGGGGTTCGTTGCCTGCGTGATGAATCCAGTACTCCTAGTGGTCATTTTCCCCTTTGCCCCTTTTCTTCTTTTTATTTGATAATTTGATAGGACAGAGAAACTGAGAGAGAGAGAGGTAGGAGATAGGGAAAGAGAAAGGCACTTGCAGTACTCCATCACTTGTGAAGCTTTTCCCCTGCAGGTGGGAACCAGGGGCTTGAACCAAGATTCCTGTGCGTGGTAGAGTATGCACTCTACTGGGTACACCACTGGCAGCCCTTGAAGTATGTTTATCCTTTCCTCTGCTCCACTTGGAATCTCCCTGTACTCACAGTCCTTTAGAGATCCTCTTCTCTGTACCTTCTCTCAACACAGAGGTCAGAGGGGCTCCCTTTAGTTGTTGTATCACAGCCTATTATATGGCTGTCAGCACTGCCCTCCTGATGGACATTTTGACTGTTCTGTTTTTTTTTTCTTCCTTTAACTCCTGAGTGATGTGTTCATTTTACCTTTATCTTTGCACACCTGCACACAGAGGACTATAAGATGAATTCCTGAAAGCAGAATTGTTGGGTCAAAAAATATGCTTTTTAGATTTTGTTATATGCTGCCAAATGACTCCTGGCAAAGTTAGTACCAAGCTATATTCCCTTCATTTCTCTGGGTAGAACAGCTCTCAGCTGCGGAGATGAGTCCAGTAGGCATGCTGATGGAAGGCAGATTCCAGAGCTACTACTCTCCAGACCCCCCCCCCCCCCCCCCGGAGCTTTACCATCATTCATCCCGTGACCTAGCATTGGCTCCAGGAGAACAGGCTTAGGATGCCCCAGGGATAATTCTGAGCTCTGGGAGGATTGACCAAGGACACTTGTGTGCATTCCTTAGCAGTGGGGTTGGCAGGCCTAGGTATTTACCCCTTTATGGGCCCCTCCCTCTATTAATAAAAGAATCTATTAAAATATGCTTGGTGACTGTGTTGGTATAAAATAAACGCAGTTCAGGCTAGAGTGTACTAATTTCTCTCTTCTGATTTAAGTTTTTAAAGATTCAGCTGTTTCCATGATAAGTATTCTGGACCTACACTGTTCCTCATGGGTAGATTGGCCCTGGACTTGGTCCCCAGGATAGCATCCTACACACCTGTATTCCTACCTGTTGGCACTCTCCCTCGTCCTGAATTTTGACACTGGAAAGGCATGAGACTCCAGCTTTTCGGGTATAGATATCTGTCACATCAAGTTCCTGGCAATATTTAGACCTAATCAGAGCTGACAGTAATCACTCAAAGCTACAGAATGCTGTGGTTTCTAAGGAATTCTGCCCAACATGGGTATCTTAGAATATGATGCCCATTTTAAAGATTCAGAAATGGAGACACTGAGGCAAAAAAAATGTGGCTTGTCCAAGACACACAAGTTGGTAGAAAGGAGAGTTCAGAGTCAAACACATCTGTGACCACCTTCACACCCTCCCATGTGGGCAGTACTGCCAGGCTGGTGCACCCTGGATCCTGTGATAATCTTTGTGCTTTCACCGTACTCAGTGCATGGCTGTGTAGGTGACAAGACTGCGTAGTTCTCATCCTGACAGGCCTGCAGCAGAGTGCCGCATATTTGGGTGACATATGGGAGCCAAGTGCAGCCCAGCTTCCCAACTCTCTCCCCAAATAACTGGAGCTTGTGTGCTTATGCTTCAAAATACCACAAGAAGAAACTAGAGTCAAACTGATTGTCACACATGCTTGGAATCTGATTTCAATGTAATACAGCATGATTAGAAATCTGGAATTAGATGCCTCAGCAGTAATTACCTCTCTGCTATGCTTTCTATACAGGGAGTGTGTTTACTGCCTTTGAGTAGGGAAACGATGGAAGGGCATGAAGGAGGACTAATCAAAGAAGGAGGTTAAATAAGCGGTTGTGAGGAGCAAACTAAAAATGAATTTCTTTCCCTTTTTGTTTAAGTTACATCTGAGTCCCGCACACATGTGATTCATCTACCCCTTTGCCATATTCCTCCTCCACTTATCTCTTTTTAGAAAATTGATTTAATAATGATCAACAAGATTGTAAGATGATAGGGGTACAATTCCATACAGTTCCCACCATGAGAGTTCTGTGTCCCATCCCCACCATTGGAAGCTCCCCTATTCTTTATCCCTCTGAGAGTATGGACCCAGGATCTATGGAGGATATGGGAGAGGGGGAAATAACCAACTAACCAGGGTACTGACAGATATGGAGAAGATCTTGACCAAACTCCAGAACTGGTAACTTGCAGAAGACAAGGTTGGAGCTCAGAGGTTCATACTCTCAACCAGTGTAATTTCTGGGCCATTCATAGGTCTTTTTAAACTCTGGTAAGTTTTCCCTACAGATTGTGTAAGTGTCTACTGAGAGACGATCTTAGCATTTCAAATATGCTCTTATTTTTAGCAGCAATATCACACTGAACATTTAACAAAGATTGATTTATTTCTCAGTTTATTTTTAATAAGCTTAAAGGCTATGGTAACTAATCATTTATAGACACAGTTAATGCAGTATTTATGGGTCCTGACTCTGCAGGCCTGGGGCTTGCCATGCCATCATTACAATGGTAAAGCCAAGATGTGAGGGTGGGTGGGACACCTAGGGCACAGGTGCCTCTTTTTAAGTCTCTGCTTCACCACTCCCCATGGAGTCGCTACCGCATTTGGGTTCTCTGTTTCACATTCCATTTTACTATGCCTTTATTCTTTCTGTCATGTGCTGTTTGATTAGGAACAGGAGGCAGTCAGCAGTGAAGCTCCCCTGTCAGGGTTTGGCTTGCATTGGAATGAACTACTCCCTGACTACTCCATCCATTTCACTGGGTGTCAAGGCATCTGCATTAAGCTCCTTATGGGAACAATATCTGACCCAAAAATGTTAGAACAGGGATTACAGAGATGGATTACCAAGATGGAAATTCAGTTACCTCCTTGTCATGATTTAGTAGAGCTTTGAGTTCTTAGGCTACTTGAGAAAGACACTCATTTGTGAGGAAAATTGAGCTCCAAACCATAATAGCCAGTGGAAGTGATTTCTGGGATCCTGGCATTCAGATCTGATATTCATTTGTCCCCCAGAGAAGAAATTTGGGCCAGTCATCCAGAGACTTTTGTGAAGAAAAAGTGCACAGTCTACAGAATCTTTCAGTGCCCTCTGTCATCTGCGGGGAGTTCCACCTCATGTCTGTGGTTTGGAGGGAGTTGGATCAGAATCTTATTCCTACTGATGGGGCCCTGGGAGCCAAAGACCAGAAGGAGCTTTGTTCTTGACTCTTGAAAATTACAGTCTGATTTACTTCAAAGGATTCTAATGAGGACACTGGAGGCACAAAGAACTGTTCTGTAGTTCTCAGTCCCATGCAGCTTGATGTTACTTGCTTTTCCCAGCTACCCTCTCTTTCTTGCTGGCCTATGCCTAGTGAAGCCTTATATCACCTTCTGCCACCCCTGTGTGCCCAGAGTCTTAGCAACAGCTCTTTTCTGAAGTCTCTTCTCTCTTTAGATGCAAAGTTAGGCAGAAATAGACCCTCTTTCTACAGTGTTTATTAGTATTGGCATTTTTGCCTGAAAGCTCATCAAGCCTAAGCCTTATTAATCACATAAACTTTCCCCCTCAGTACTACCATATGTGTCCATTGTTTTAAGTGTTTCCTCTCATTTTCCTTAACATTTCTGGACAATTCTTTGTCTTCCAGGAAAAGAGTGTACACGGGCTTATAGTCAACAGACACATACTTGCCACCTTTGCCTTTGTCTAGGTAGCTCTTGAATCCAGTGAATTGCCATCCCTGTGCTGCCTTGGTAGCTGACTTCCACTTATTCTTTCCATGCTGTTTCCAGATCAGTCCCCAAAATAAGAAACTGCAGAGTGTCCAGTCCGGCCCCACCCCATCCTTCAGTAGTTTTACCCCCTCACTTCAGAGAGAGTAACCAGAGCCCAGAGAGGGAAAGCAACTTGCTTAAAATTACAAAGGAGGTAGAGTCAGAGTAGAATCTCCATCCTTCTCTTGGTTCTCTGGCCTTCTCTTCTTGAGAATTCCTTTCTACACGTATATGCCAAACCAATGCAGTGTTCTTACTAAGTAAGAGCTACAGCTCTTATATGTGGGGCACTGACTGTATGCCACAAACTGTGCTCACTGTTTCTCTTATAGTCCTTATGTAATTCTCACCAATTACTCTGTGAGTTGATATCCATTTACAGATGAAGAAATGGAGGCAACATTGACTTCCCCAGGCAGACAACATTACCAGTGTGTCCCAGAACCTCCCCTCCTCAGAGCCTTACCCAAATAGGGGAAGATAGAAACAGGCTAGGGGTATGGATCCACCTACCAATGCCCATGTCTAGCAGAGAAGCAATTACAGAAGCCAGGGCTCCTACCTTCTGCACTCCATAAAGAATTTTGATCTATACTTCCACTGGGGGATAAATGATAGGGGGAAGACCAGAGGGCTCAGAACTCCAACTCCATCAGGACCCAGAGAGAGAAGAGGAAAAATAGAGGGGCATTTGGATGTAGTAATAGGTGTATGTGTGACTTGGGAAGGAAGAAAAGACAGGGCCATGGGGAAAATGGGCAAATATAGACAGATAATTGTAGAAATAACATCTGTAACGTGGGGAGAACTGCTGTAGCCTCCAATGGAGGTAATAGGGATACAAAACTCTGGTGGTGGGAAAGGTGTGGAATTATACCCCCGTTATCTTGTAATTTTGTAGATCAATATTAAATCACTAATAAAGTTTTAAAATATTACATTAATGAATATAAATGTTTTAAGCAATACCTTGTTCCTAATAAATACTTCATTAATGTTAAAAAGAAGAAAGAAAGGAGGCAATAGTTGACCTAGGTTGGAGCCTCGCCCCCCACAATGGAGGAAGCTGTTCTTTATCTTTTTCTCTGTCTCTATTTCCCTCAAAACCTTTGTAATCTTGTCCATGATATAGTGATTGTGATATTTAGGATCTTCCTTAGTATCTTTCCTCTGCTAATTAAACTTATGTATTTTCTGACCTACATCTTTAAAAAATTTTTTTTAATTATTTATTTACTTATTTATTTTCCCTTTTGTTGCCCTTGTTGTTTTTTATTGCTGTTGTAGTTATTGTTGTTGTTAGTGATGTTGTTGTTAGATAGGACGGAGAGAAATGGAGAGAAGAGGGGAAGACAGAGAGGGGGAGAGAAAGATAGACACCTGCAGACCTGCTTCACCACCTGTGAAGCGATTCCCCTACAGGTGGGGAGCCAGAGGCTCAAACCAGGATCCTTATGCCGGTCCTTATGCTTCGCGCCACGTGCTCTTAACCCACTGCGTTACTGCCCAACTCCCTGACCTGCATCTTAAGTAATAAACCATTGACATTTTCCTGTGAGATAAAGTATAATTCTCCAGTCACTTTCATTAACTGGAGAGTCTTTAGTTGTTTGCTGGTGGCATAGTTAATTTAATCCACCCCTGGATATAGGACAGTTATGTTGTCTTTCAACTCCTTTTTATCACAGATAATATTGTGGTGGATTTTTGCATGATTATTCTCATGTTAATCAACTCCAGTCATTACAAATTCAGTGCTGTGGACATCATGTTTGCATCTCATCCTGTAGCCTCCTTCCCCACAAACTCATCTGTGGAAGTTCTAGTCCTCAATGAGATCCTATTAGCAGGTGGGGCATTCAGAAGATGACTAAGTTTAGATAAGGTCATGAGGATGTCCCCATGATGATACTGGTGTCCTTAGAATAGATGAAGGAACTAGCATTCTCTCTATCGTGTGAGGAAGCAGTGAGAACACAGCCATTTATAAAGCAGATGGTGTCTCCCTCCCTAAGGAGCTGCATGCTGGCATCCAGCCTTTAGAACTGTAAGGAACAAAAAGAGGTTTGTGGCTTAATCCACCCTACCATGGTATTCTACTAGAGCAATCACATCAATGAATCCTTCATATTAGTTTCTGTATGACAACCAAAATTTTACCTCTGGGCCTTTTCATCTTTTTTAAAAAAAATTTTAAATATTTATTTATTTATTCCCTTTTGTTGCCCTTGTTGTTTTATTGTTATAGTTATTATTGTTGTTGTTATTGATGTCATTGTTGTTGGCTAGGACAGAGAGAAATGGAGAGAGGAGGGGAAGACAGAGAGGGGAGAGAAAGATAAACACCTGCAGACCTACTTCACTGCCTGTGAAGTGACTCCTCTGCAGGTGGGAGCCGGCGGTCCTTGAGCTTTGTGCCACGTGCGCTTAATCCGCTGTGCTACCGCCCGACTCCACCTTTTCATCTTCTGTTCCTGATGGTCAGATAGTCCTTTTCACTTGCCTACACCCCTACCCACCTCAAGTAAACGCTTCTTCCTTGGGTTATCGTGTTATTTTCCTCCACTCCAGTTAGACGTTCACTTGCATTTTAATATTTATGAAATTTAAAAAACTTACAACTAGCATGTCTACTTGTGGTGGTAGTGAATCATGGCTGAACTTTAAGAAACATGATAAAATTCTCCTCATCCTTTAGCTTTCACCGGAAGAAGTACCTTCCTGGGTCTGGGTCACCTCCTTTGGGTTGTCACAAACCTAATCTCATACCACTCATGCTATACATGCCAGCTTTTTGGTCTCCTCCCTGCATGAAGTCCTCCTTGGGGTCAGCATAAATGTATTTGTCTTTATAGTTCCAATGTTCAGCAGCTCAGTAGCCCTGCTTGCTCCTGGTCATCTCCTAATCTTCTGAATGGGTAAATATTATTTCTCATTCCATGTCCGAGGAGAGCCTTTTTTAAAAATTTATTTTCCCTTTGTTGCCCTTGTTTTTTTATAGTTGTAGTTATTATTGTTGTTGATATTGATGTCGTCATTGTTAGATAGGACAAAGAGAAATGGAGAGAGAAGGGGAAGACAGAGAGGGGGAGAGAAAGAAAGACACTGCAGACCTGCTTCACTGCCTGTGAAGCGACTCCCCTATAGGTGGAGAGCTGGGAGCTCAAACTGGGATTCTTATGCAGGTCCTTGAGCTTTGCGCCACGTGCACTTAACCCACTGCGCTAAGGTCTGACTCCCAGGAGAGCTCCTTTTAAGTTCCTTTACTGGGACCAGAACATTTCACCTGCCCCAGCTTTGAGGTCAGTGCCCATTTCAGCTCACAGTCAATATATTTATTTGCTGTGAGTGTGGCTGGGTGAAAGCTTAGCAGGTGAAGGTTTTGGTAATTTATATCCACATGACTATGAAGAGCTTCCAGGAAAGATGTAACCAGTACAATGATTGTTTTCACTGTGCTTCACAATGCCATGCAAGAGTCAGGAAGAAATGCTTGAATTTCAGCTTTACAAAAGGATCTGTTAGAGTATCACCTTTCCCTCTGTTCCTCTCACCCAGCCCAGATACTGTGTTGGCCGTTTGAGCTCTCAGTGACCACCCCCCATCCCACCCCACACCCGCCTCCTCCTAGAATTTTCTCTTTCTCCATTCCCTGCTAGTTTTTCTTTTTGTTCTGAGTTCATCTTACCTGCCTCAGCTGGATTTTTTTTTTTTATTGATTAGCTCTAGTGCCCAAGAGCAGACAGTACCTGTTACATGGGAACACACACTGCACAAAGTTGGGAGAAGGGAAGAACATCCGTTTCTGGCTGGGAGGGTGAGTGGGGGCTTCAGGTGGGAGGCAGCTGATTCTTGAGGGATAGGGAGGAGTCAAACAGGTGAAAAAGTAGAAGAGGGATCAGAGAAATCTTTCCAAACTCAAGTCCCAGCAAAACCTGGCCAGGAAGATGAAGACTAAGTCTGAAGTACCTGCATTGTGCCAGCCACTTGTTTGTATTGAGTAAACCAGATGTCCCTTGGGTCTCTGGCTCCTCAGTTCATGTTTCTGTGTTTGTTTTTTTTGTTTTACCCCCATGACAACCCATACTCCAAACTGAGTACTTGTCCAAGTTCAAATCAAAAGAATCCATGATCATAAAAACAATGGTACTCAATTTAGACTTTATTTGCAGGGGAGGTGCAGAAGGAACTTTTCATGTACACTTGGCCACAAACACTAGCGTATCCATCAAGCCTTTCTGATTTTGCCAAGAACTCACTTTTGCCACCATCTGTGTTGCTAACTTTTTTCCTCACTCTCACTGGCCCTTTGTCTCTCCTAGAATATTCTCTGTGAAATTATTTTCCTTACCCTCTACCAGTTAAATCTTACCACCCAACTTACAGATGATAAATTTATCATGTTATCCTTACAGGGTACTTCCTGTTTCTTGAATCTAGCCTTTGAGATCTGAATTCATGTAGGTGGTTTATTTAACTCTATTTTCTTAATAAATGCATTGTCTTCCCCAAGAGAAATTCTAGTGGCCAGTAGTCCCTCCTGTTTCATATGTATTTCCTAACTCAGTTCTCCACAACAGTCCTCCAATTATTATCATTTCAGAGATTAGACAACTAAAAGTAAGAAATGTGTATTTGGGGGCCAGGTGGTGGTGCACTTGGTTGAGCACATACTGTTACAATGCACAAGAACTGGTCTCCACCTGCAGGGGAAAAGCTTTGTGAGTGGTGAAGCAGGGCTACAGGTGTCTCTCTGTTTCTCTCCCTCTCTATCTCCCTTCCCTCTCTATTTCTGGCTGTTTCTATTCAATAAATAAAGATAATAAAAGAATAAATAAGGGGAGCTGGGCACTGGGTTAAATGCACATAGTGCAAAGTTCAAGGACGGGTAGGATGTTCAAGCCCCCAGCTCCCCACCTGCAGGGGGATCGCTTCAACAACAATAATAATAGCAACAACAGCACCAATAACAACAATGGGAAAAAAAAAGATGGCCTCAAGGAGCAGTGGATTTGTAGTGCAGGGCTCTGAGCCCCAGCGATAACCCTGGAGGCAAAAAAATTAATTAAATAAATAAATAAAATAAAAATAAATGTGAATTTGCCTAAAGTTACATGTTATTCAAAAAAGGCAAACACCAGATGGAATTCTATCACTTTAAAAATATATATATATACATAGTAGTCACCTCCCATATGTGGAATGGGAGGAAGGTGACTTTGATGAAGAAGGACTAGACATAGGTTTGACCTGTATTCATGGACTACTGAGAAAGAAGGAGGGAGTGGGAGAACCTCAGTGAGTGATTTAAAACAACAGAATAGTATTCTGTATTCTCTTCCAGTTCTGGAAACCAGAATTTGAAATCAAGGTTTCAGGGTGGAGGGGTGGGGGTGGGAGTTTTTTCTGGAGGGGCATAAGTTTAGACTGGCTTTATGTCTCTTTCTTGGTTTCTGATGTTTGCTGGCAATTCTTGGCATTCCTAGCTTTGTAGAGCTTCCCTCCAACCTGTCTTTATCTTGATTTTCATGTGGCTTTCTCCTCTTTGTGTCTCTTTGTCTTCATGTGGCCTTTTTATAAGGATGCCAGTCACGAGACTGGCCACCCTAATCCAGTACCAACTCAACTAATCAGATTTGCAAAGTCCTTGTTTCCAAATAAGGTCACATTCTGAGGTCCCAGGAGGACATGGATTTTGGCATGGCACCATTCTCCCTGCACAGGACCAGTTTATGAACATCCTAGAAATGTCAAGAAGTTTGGACTATAAGCAAGGGACATTTCTGAAGGGTTTTTGAGGAAGATAAGAGGAATCAGCCTAAAATCCCTACTTTCCAAGCTGACAGGTTCTGTCTGATTTCATTGTGGTTCACTAGGGAATTAAATAATCCAGTGGGCTTTGTCAGCAGGTGAATGTTTTCTGGGAGTGGCAGCTTTATCTTCTCTTTGGAAACTTTGCACTTCTAGAAACTTCTTTACACTTGCAGGAGAAATCCTTGTGCTTTGGGATAATCTGTATGCTGCATGAAACTTCAAGTCTTATACAGTAGTCACTACAAATATGCTCTTTCTGGAGGCTGAGAAGACCAATCAGGGACCCAGTTTCTTTTTGCTGAACCATAGTTAATTCCCCCATCACATCATTTGCATCCAGCCTCTTGGATTCCTTGGATGCTGTGCATTTGGTCCCTTCACAGAATTGTCCTCTATCAGGTCACCTTTGAAAACTTTTCAGTGGACAGAGACCAGGAGCTGAATCAAGACAGGGCACCAGACTAGAATGGGCTTCTAGGTTGGGCTGGTCTTAGGAAGAGGCCCAAATACCCAGTGACTACACCAGGCCAGCTGGAAAATGTTAAAAAAAAAAAAAAAAAAAGCCTTGGGTGATTGCTTTTGCACTCCACTCTGATCCACCACTAGCAAATGCTTAGATATTTGATGTTGCTTTGAAGTTGGGAAAAACAGTAGAACTTTGAGCCTGCTCTAGTGACTGAAACCACAAACTCGACCCACCCTTGTGGTTTTCCAAATCCATGACTTGCCAAGGAGCTTGAGAAAGAAACATTTGGCCTCAGTGAGTGTGCAGAGGCCTAGTGCTTTTGACTTTTTATTATCTCTAGGTATTCGCTGCTGGAGGTTGACTTTTCCAATAAAGAGGGGGGCACAGACAGAGACAGAGGGAGAGAGGGGAAAGTACCACAGCACTGATGCTTCCCCCAGTGCAATGGCAAAGCAGGTGCCCTCCCAGGTGAGCTTTCTTATTTCCCCGTTGCTTTTGATTATTGCTTGACAGGAAGTCTCAAGCAGTGCACACCATGGTTGCTCCACACTGGGTGCATTATGATGCCTTTGGATCCTTGGCTCATAGGCTGGGTGAGGAAGCAAGCAAGAGTTTGGTGACATGAACAGAGTCTAGATTCCTCCGTCAGAAGCTTTCCCTCCTCTGCCACTGCAAGCAGTGTGACCTTGAGCAAGTTGGTTGACTTCTCTGAGCTTGAGTTTTATCAACTATAAAACAAAGTAGGTGGCTATTTCCTGGTCCTCAGGTTGTTTTATAAGTTTGAAAGGACTTATGTAAAAGTGTTTTGTATCCTGAAATTTATATCTGCATACACACACACACACACACACACACACAGTACTATATCACATACTACACTTAGATATTATTCTGAAATATTTCTCTGGTTTATTTTATAAATCTATGCAATAACTCTGTTGGTTGGTACTATTATCTCTAGTTTACAGATGAGGATACTGCAGCTTCAAGAAACAATTTACTGAAGATAAAACAGCTGCATGAAAGGGTTTAAAATCTGATGTATTAGTCACAACAAGTTGTGATGGCTAGGAATGTTAGTTGTGAAGGTCAGTTTAAGACTCTGAACCTCTAGGTATAACCTTAGTTCACACTACTTCTCCCACTACAACAATAAGCATTTTAAAACTTATTGTTAGAGTCAAGAACTTGCTTAATTTGAACAATGTGCTGCTTTGTAATAGGTAGGATGGAGCTGGGCCACCACCCTGTTGAAGGAAGTTTCAGTGTTGTGATCTCTTGCTCTAGCTCTGCCTTTCTGCCTCTGTCTCTATCTAAAAAGATAAAACTCTTAGTTAGGGGGTGGGCAGGTGGTAGTGCACCTGGTTGAACACACATGTTAACAATGCACAAAGATCCTGGTTCAAACCCCCGGTCCCCGCCTGCAGGGGAAATGTTTCATGAGCAGTGAAGCAGTACTGCAGGGGTCTCTCTCTCTCTCTCTCTCTCTCTCTCTCTCTCTCTCTCCTTCTCTCCCTCTCTCTCCCTCTCTCTCTCCCTTTTGATCTCCCCGTTCTCTCTTGATTTCTTTTTGTCTCTATCAAATAAAATAAAAAACAAACAAAACCCCTTCTGGTTGTTAGGAGCTAGTCTGACAAATTCTGAAAATACATTGTTCTAATTCTTATAGTAGCCTTGTGATACGAGATTAGAACCTCCACTTTATAAACAAGGAAGTTGACATGAAAGGTTCTTGTTCTCATGTCTCATTGGACACTTACTATTAGAATACAACAAAGAAAGATGGGGAGTTCCTGCCTTCGTGAGTCTTCCATCTTAGTGCCAAGAGGATAGGCAGTGAGCAAAATGTTTTCAAATCATGGTAAGGGCTAGAAGTAAAACAAAACTAAGTGAGACAGACTGTCTGGGATGACTATACTGCCATATCACTAGTCATGTGGCCCCTGAGGGACAGTGGATAATGAGTGGCCCGGCCTGGGCTGGTCAGGGTAGGGCAATGTCCTTGGTGGGAGAACTCATGGCCTGCGGATCTCTCTCCTATTTTTTTGCTAAGCAAAGAGCCAGCAAGCCTGGAGTATTATGGTTTGGTTCCATACCCTCACAAGCTGTGATACATACAGGCCTGGACCCAGCTGGTGATCACCTCTGAGAGACCAAGTGATGGCCTAAATTAGTGCTGAGCTACCCCAGGGAGGCAAAAGTGTTCCTTCTTCTCACTACCTGCCAGGTGTAACCACAAAAAGATTGTATCTTAGTTACCATCTCTGGGGATGCATGGGCTATAGAGAATTGTTGGGGGTGCTCTAGAGAGGCTAATGAGATGTTTTTCCCCTCTTCAGCAGAAGAAGGTGGTTTTGTTAGTTGATCAAACTAAAATCTTAGAACTTTGGATCTGGAACACACTTCAGTGCTAGTCTTATCCAACTCACTAATAAGAAGAGACAAAGACTAGGCTGTTATTTCAGTGGAGGTTAAAAAAATATATGCATAACTGGTGAAATCCTTGGGGGGCAGCAAACAAATACTCTTTTCCTCACTTGGTTAACAGAACAGATTGATCTTTGAGTAGATGGATTTACTCAAGACAGGAGGCAGCGGAGCCAAGCAGGGATTCCGGTGGCAGATAAAGGGTCAGTTCCTATGACTAGTACTTACTAGCTGTATGTTCTTGGATAAATTACTTACTTTTCTGATACCTCAGCTTCCTGATTTGTAAATTATCACAGGATTTAGTTCTCTCAGTTAAATTCCTTCCTCTCTCCTAGTCTTCTAATTCTCCTTTTAAAAGATACTGTTTTGTGACTAAAAAAAATAACTTATCTAATGAGAGTTTAACGTGAACTAAAGAAAATGCTGTCTATATCATGAGTGTTCAATTCCTGGCTGCTGCTGTTGCCATTTGAGGTGCAGATGTAGCAGATTCAGGTGAGCAGTGATGTAGAGCACGAGAGAAGACTCGGTGATGGCAAGACGCTCTGCAAATGGCACTGTCCTCTTGCGCTCAGTCCCCCATAACATCCCTCAAGGCTGATTTTTATTCATTCTTCTTCCCAAAGAAAAAGAAAAAATTTCTTTCTTTTTTTTTTTTTTTGCCTCCATGTTTATCGCTAGGGCTCAGTGCCAGCACTACAAATACACTGCTCCTGTGACCACTTCTTTTTTTTGATAGGACAGAGAGAGAAAATGAGAGAGGAGGGGAAGATAGAGAGGGAGAGAGAAAGACACCTGCAGACCTGCTTCAGCACTTGTGAAGCGACCCCCCTATAGGTGGGGAGATGAGGACTCAAACCGTGAGTCCTTACACTTTGCACTATGTGTGCTTAACCTGGTGCGCTACCACCTGACCCCCCAAAAGTTTAATATCTTTGCTTCCATTTCATGAAAAACAATTCCTAAGGGATTAAGTGAAAGCTCAGGCATACGGTTGCATATAGGTTGTATAGCTTCTTCTCTATTTGTCTTTATTTCAAGAGCAGTTTCAACACATCTGTCAACATGTGAGCCTTGGCATTGCTACTCTGAATGACACGCTGGAGAAAGAGGTGTCCAGCCCAGCCCAGCTGTTTGAAGGTCATGTCCTATGTCCCATTACCAACTTAAACCCAGAACAATATAAAAGTTTTGTAATATGACAGTTCACCTTACTCTGCCAGCAGTACATAAGGTTTCAGTTGAAGCCATCATTGGATCATGATATCTGTCATTAGTCACTTCCCTCCTGGCTTCAGGGAAGACTCCATGCACTTTGAAGGGGTCAGACCCATGCATGGCTGAATCACCAGCTCTAAGAAGTCACTGTCCTCTGGTGACTAAACATTGACTGGATCCTCTGGTGAGCTCTTCAGGAACCTGGCTGGTCCCCACCACATTCTGTTTCCTTCTCTTCTGCAGAATTAAGTTCCCATGTTTATGTTATAAAAACAGCATCTTTTGAAACATGGAATTAGAGGAGTAAGAGAGGAGAGCCTAGAGTCCCTTCCAAGAAGGAATTTAGCTGAGAGAACCAAATCCTATCCCATATCCTGTGTTAAAAAGAACCAGCTATGAACTACAAATACAGTTGACTTTGGCCGTAAGATCTATGGGGGAAAGTAGAAAAAATATAGCAATGAATTGTCAGCACAAGCAGTATTTACTCACGATCTCCTCCATCCATGCACGTAAGTCATCCTGTCTGAGGAGCCTATTGAGTTTGTTTCATGCCTCAAGGTGTAGCGTTTGGAACGCTACAGACCTGGTGGTTTTGCTGCTTTGGAAAATAAAGAAAAGGACACCCCTGTAGGAGTGCTGTTTCTTGGAAAGCTGCTATTCACCTGAACCCTTTACTCAGAAGGAGGCCAAGTGAGTCTAGAGGGGTGATGGAGAGCTGGGCAGAAGGGCTGGCTGCTCTGTTTGTGCCAATGCCCAGAATCAAGGCTGGTGTGGATGTCTAGGTTGTCCAAGAAGGGTACAGGTCTTCTGTCTTTCCAGAGTCATTTATTATTCAAGAGCCACATAGCAGCATTTTGGTTCATGACAGACCACGTATTTGACAGTGGTTCCTACTTATGGCCTAAGTGTGATATAGGCTATACATCTAGGTTTATGGAAGTAATGCCTGTGTCAGCTATGCAATGACAAAACTGCCTAATGCATATTCCTCAGAACACCCTTGCTATTAAGAAACATATAGATGCATTTTTTCATCTTTTTGTTGTGCACTTGCTGTGCACCAGGTCTTGTTTGAGGCACAGAATAGTAAGATTTCTGTTGTCATGGAACTTCAGTCTTGTGGCGAGCTGCAGAAAAAACACAACTAAACAGATGAACTAACTATTTATTGCAGCTGCTCTAAAGATGGTAAAATCGGGTAATATGTAAAAAAAATTGCTTAGGACAACATTAGATGAATGCCTTTGTGTAGATTTCTCCATTTTTCAGCATTAGACCTGAAACAACAACCATGTGGAGACTAGTGACATGATGAGGCAGTGAGATTAGTAAGGGTAGGAACAGCCGTGGGCTGATGATGAATTCAGTTATGGCCAGTGTCACCTGAGACTCCTTGCACTTTGTAGCATGCTATAACCCCAACTGGAGAATCCACTCACATCACCGCCTCCTAATGAATAAGACAAGAAGGGGTGTCTAGAACTGCCTTAGAAACAAGCAGAAATTGAACACGCCCGATCTCGTCTGATCTCGGAAGCTAAGCAGGGTCGGGCCTGGTTAGTACTTGGATGGGAGAAACAAGCAGAAATGATTGGAAGACGAACTCTCCCTTCCTCCCCACCACCACACCTAACCCACATCAAGTTCAGTGGGTTCATGCTCCCTGTTTTCTCTCAGATTATTCTGCTTTTCTTTTCATGTACTTTACCTTCAGCTTTACAGTCACTGAGGAAGCTTCTGAATCAGATTCTTAAAGTCTCACCTGTCTTTAGGCCACTGTTCATACTGTGACCCAGATAATCCTTTAAAACCTCCAGTTTGGGAGTCGGGTGGTAGTGCAGCGGGTTAAGTGCACGTGGCACAAACTGCAAGGACCAGCATAAGGATCCCGGTTCAAGCCCCCAGCTCCCCACCTGCAGGGGAGTTGCTTCACAGGCAGTGAATCAGATCTGCAGGTGTCTATCTTTCTCTACCTCTCTCTGTCTCCCCTTCCTCTCTCCATTTCTCTCTGTCCTATACAACAGCAACACCAATAACAACAATAATAACTACAATAATAAAACAAGGGCAACAAAAGGGAATAAATATATATATATAATAAAACCTACAGTTTGCAAAACAGAAGAGAGTGGTGGTGTGGGGGGATGTATATAGGATGATCTCACTCATAGGAAGAACTTAAGAAACAAGAACAGGAAGAGGAAATCACCAAATAAAACTTTTGGACTAGATTTGCACCAAAGCAAAAGACTCGGGGAAAGAAGGCAGGGAGGGAGCTGAAGGTAGGGGGAAAGCTTTAGGGGTCCTGGTGCATGGGGGTGAAAAGACCTAAACTGGGAGTGAGGGTGTTTTGTAAACACCTAATATTATGAGATAAGAAATGTTACTCATGTGTCAACAACTGTACTGTAAACCACTAACCCCTCCCAATAAAATGGAAAGAAAAAAAAAGAACCCTATGATCTGATCATGTTATTGTATCCCTCTGTCTCTCTTTCTCTCTCTCTCTCAGACATACACACACACTTTTCCCTCCCTCAGTATTTTCATGACTTCCATCACTCTCAGAATAAGTACTCAAATCCTACAATGATACAAAGTTCTATCAATAGAGATGTCCTACTTCTCTTACTCAACTTCTGGGCATTTGTGGCTTCACTTTCCATGCTCTACATCTTTCTCAGTTCTTCTAATATGCTATGCTAGTGATAGTCTTGGGACCTTTGCATAAGCTTTGCTGCTAATCTGTTCTCCTTCATAGATCTTGACCTCAGTAACGTCTGCTCAGGACTTAGAATTGTTCTTCTTTTAGCAGAGACGTCATCTTGATTCTTCAGTGCTAAGAAACTAAGTAGGGTCTTTTAATGTGTGTCCCCAGTAACACTTCATGTTTATTTCCATATCTCTTGGCACACTTTAAGTACTTATGATATATCCTTCCTGCACAAGTCTGTAAGCTCCAGGAAGGCAGGGACCCTGTCTGTCTTGTTCAGTACTGTGTCCATAGCACTTGGCATCTGGGGGAAGAATAGACACTTAATGTGTATTGTTGAAGCAATGAAGGAATGAATGCTCCCAGAGGCCATGAATCTTGAATATTTCACTTGAATGTGCTGCTTGCTTTCAATAAAATGAAATAGCAGGAGACTATATTTTTTTGTTCCATTTCTCTGTCCTATTGAGATGGTGATTGATATCTGGAGTTCAAGAATAAGCAGAGCAAGCAGGAATTCTGGCAGATGAACAACCTGCTTAGGAAGTCTGTTCTTGCCTTCGACTATCAGAACAGTGTTATTTTTTTTGGCTCAAGGGAGTCTTAGACTGTGTGTACTCAGGGAAACAGTGTAGACCCACGGTGTGGAGTTAAGGCCAAGGGTGAGACTCAAATAATAATCAAGTGAAAGAGGTTTGTGTGAAGCCTGGTGGGGGGACATTGCCTTTCTCAGCAGCTGAGGAATTGGAACATTCCCTCTTGTGTCAATGTGGAAGTGAATGAATTAAGCTCCGTTTTATGCCGTGCCTGGAAAAATACCAATGCTGTACTTGCATAGTTTCTGAAAGCAAAGCCCAAATGCCACTCAGTCTCAGCTCTATGAGAGACTATTAGAGGGAAAGAGAGTCAACATTCACAGTCTGTGGGCAGTGTCGCTCAAGTGGAAAAAGATTAGAGCTGTGGATGTCTATTTTCCTGAGGCTGCATATTCACTTGAAAATCTGATGAAAATAATGGATGCTTCTTTCCCTTGGTGTTCTGGCCCTCTCTACTAAAGGTATATTCAAGTATGCCTCTCATCTACAGGAAATCCTAGAAGGCCATAACCTCATTTTTGGTTAAGAATCCCAGTTCAGGAATCTGATTGGAAACTTAATGGAAATCAGCTAATAAAAGATGGCATGGAAGCACAGCTTAGGTGATGTCTGGTCTGAAGAATTAAATGGAAGAGGTCTGTCATTAGATTTTTCCATTCCTGAAGTTCTCGACTCATTTTAGAATGAGTCGGTTGGCACAGAGTGAACTTGTACATCAAAGTGAAATAAAGCAGACACCTCCAGACTGGGAGGAAGCCATTCTGAACAACCCTCATGGGTTTAGTCATTCAGGAGCATGTAAGCACCAGGAGGCCAGGACTGGATGAGGTCATACTCACTGCTGGTCCCCCATGTCTAACTTAGCATTTGGCTCTTAGTCAGTGCTCAGTAGGTATTTGTTGAATGAATGGATCAATTAGTTAATCTTGTCTTGCTCTATTTTTATTCTGCCTTCATTTTGCTAAGTGTGTTGAATTTATTAGATTACTTCACTTTTCTTTTTTTTGCTTAAGAAATCTCTGTTGAGCACTTCCCCTAGTTCTTGGTGCATTGGCATTGTTCTCAAGGCACAGAATAGTCTGAGATTGGGAAGTTACAGCTGTGGAGCCCATGACTTCTGGGTGTGAGAGTTGAATATGGTCACTCAACTAAATCACTTAGCACAATTCTAGATAAACTACTGTGTGCTGTTTAAAGAAATAACAGCATTTTTGTTATTATTATACCTGATACTTCTACCATACAGCTCATTGATTTCTTTGGGATCTTTTTTGCTTTTAGGGCCCATAACTCTGAATTCTAGAAACAAATCATTTTTATATATAGATTAGATAATGTGTGATTTTTGAAAAAATCCTAGAAGATTCAACCATGGATGTCTTGAAGATTTGAGAACATTTTTCCCTTATTTTTATTTTAATTAGTTAGCATGTGTTACTTTCTAAACTTAGAAAGTACCGTATAAGAAAAGATGATATACTAAAAATGTATTTATTTTTTATTTATCCAACTCAGAGGCAGATAACAAAAATATTTCCTTGTCTCTAGTCTACAGACTTAATTCCAGGAAACCAAGAAAACTAAATTAGTCCATCTGTCACCCAAATAAAAATGCACAGATGTAAGCTCCAAGAAGGGAAAAGTGTGCTTTTAAGTAAGGAGGAGGTCATGCCTGATCAGTTTAGGAGAAGTGGGGTTTAGAACATGGGTTCTTGTTTTGGCTCTCGGCTATACTACTCTCCAACCCCATAACTCTGGGGAAACTATTTAACCACTTTAAGGCTCAACTTTCTAGCTAGTAAAATGAGACAACTGGAGAAAATTCTCCTTTTAGATTACTGAGAATCAGCATCAAATACTTCACATATAAATCTGTGTGACTGGCAATACATCCCTGTTCTAAATTGCATCAGTGATGTCAACATTGCATTTTACACTCACACATGCACGCACGTACACACACACACACACACACACACACACACACGATGTATAGATGTATAGATGTCTTTATATTGATGTCTAATCATCATCTCTAACTGACCCTGGCAAAATCAGAACTTGTGACTTATCAAACCCATCTCACCAACTGCAGGTCTTTGTATCCTCAAGCTTTGGCTCCTGAATATCAGTAAATGGCACTAACATTTTCCCCCTAGTTGTTCAAACTGAAACCCCAAATGTCATCATTCATTTCCCCCCCTTCACACCCCAAATTTAATTTGCCAACTCACTTGACTGTAACAAGAAACCAGTCCCTTCTCACCACAGTTATTGCCACAACCCAGCCAAAGCCACCATTCACTCACTCCTGTGTAAGAGCAAGTGTTCCCGCTCATCCTTGGAGCTGACCCCTCTGATCATTTCCCAGGATGGAGCCAGGTCAGCACTGACAAGTGGACCTCAGGCTGTGCCAGATGTTTGCTCACAGTACTCCAGTTTCTTCTTAAGACACTGGAAACAAAGCCCAAATAGCCTACCGCCCTTCAGATCCCTGCATTAAGGAATAAGAGTTGTTTTTTATTTTCTGTAAAGGATACAATGATAAATCTTTTGGGATTTCTAGGTCACATCCTCATCAACCTCTTCGTTGTCTCTACCTATGTTTCCTTCTCCTTTGGACCTTTAAAAATTTTAAAAACTGTTTTTAACTCAGAGACATGGGAAAACAAGCCTAGTGTTATAGTTGATACATGAGCCAGTTTGAAGACCTTCAGTCTCCAGCCCAGCACCTCTCACTCTCCATCTTGCTCACTCTGCTTCTAATTCCAGTGGTGCCTTCACTGTATTGAACACACATACCACATTCTGCTGAGCACCTGTGCACTCCTGTCCACTCTGCTCCAATACTGTCCCCTCAGGTTTTCCACATGGACTCTTTCCTTCCTTTGTTCAAGTCTCTATTTTCCAGATGCCTCCTTGGAGAAAATTCTTCAAGCAGCCCCTCTCTAAGTGCTTGACCTTCCCCCTCTGGGCACATTCTGTTCCTCTTTTTGTAGCATTTATTATGCATTTATTTAATGCATTAATAAATATCAAACAAGATCTGCATTATAGCCAGATAATTTTCTGTTTCTGGAATGCCACTTATCTGACCCTCTTTCTGAATCCTCAGTGATCTCATGCAAAGAGGAATAGGATAAGAAGACACTACATGGAGGGAGTCAAGCAGTAGTGCAATGGGTTAAGTGCACATGGTGCTAAGCGTAAGGGCCGGCTTAAGGATCCTGGTTCAAGCCCCCTCACCTGCAGGGGAGTCGCTTCACAGGCGGTGAAGCAGGTCTGCAGGTATCTATCTTTCTCTTCCCCTTTCTGCCTTCCCCTCCTCTCTCCATTTCTCTCTGTCCTATCTAACAATGATGACATCAATAACAACAATAATAACTGCAACAACAAGGGCAACAAAAGGGAAAAATAAATAAATATTAAAGAAAAAAAGACACTACATGGTAGTCTGGTGACAGTGAGAACTGTAAGTACCCAGTTCCATGTGCTGCTGGAGCTTAAAGGTTGAATCTGAGTGTGCACAGTGGAGAGGGAGGAGCAGGGTGTGTGTGTGTGGGTGGGGGAGGTGCAGGGTTCGAAGTGAGGGGAACTGTCCAGCTCTCCAGAATCTGATGTCATTGGAGCATCCTTGGATGATAAGTGCTCAGCAGGGCCAGTGCTTGATGTCTCCTGGACATCAAGGGAGAGAAAGGAGAGAAGCATCTCTTAGAGCCAGAGGAAAAACACAAAGATAAACCTTTTTTTTCCTGGAACACATAGGACAAGCCAGCCTGCAAGCCAGTCAAGGCAGAAATTTAAGGGGTGGTGCTTATCAGGCCTAGATGGACAGGGTAGGAAAATATGGTCTATCTGGAGCCACTGGATAAAACTCTCAGTTTTATGGTGACTCTCAGCCTCAGACACAAATCCTCCCCAAACCTCCTAGGGACTCATTGGTATTGGAAAATTCCAGGGGAGCATCTGGAGCAGCCAAAGTATACCTTCTTCACATCCTGCACTCTCAGCCTGCCTCCTTCCAGTCCAGAAATCTCAGGAGAGTTGGGCTTGGATTGGGGTCATTGCAAAAGAGAGGCTAAACTAAGACTATTGTAGGAGGCTACTTGGGAATGGACTTCATGGGGAAGTCCCATAAGGGAGGCCACTCTTGATACCCTACACATTGGTGTTCTGGTCAGGGTCACACCAGCAGCTCTGGATTGGGCAGTGAGCTTTGTTGCAGATGGATTCATACATGGGGATAGACAAACCCTGGCCAAGCAGTCAGGGGGAGGGAGTGCAAATATAGCAATGTCTGTCTTGGACATCCATAGCAAAGAAACTGGGGGTGACTGCCGAATAGCAAAGCCTGTCCGCTGTCCACATCAGTGAAGTTTATATTCAAGGCCATGAACTTAGCTCTTGATCTTAGAACATAAGACAGCTATATAACATTAAGGAAAATGCAGCAATGATGCAAACCAAACTGTCTGTTAACAGCCATGCCTCAGGTACCCATGACAGGCAGTCAGATGTTCTGGAAGCTGATGGTGGGTCTTTTGTGTCACTTCATCTTTCGGAACTTTGATGTCTCCATTTATACTACGCTGTTGGTAATGGTTAAAATCTCCCTGAGCCAATAGGCTCTACTAAGAGAATAAAGAGAATCTTTCCAAAGTTAAAAAGACTCAAGTACATTGGACCCAAATCATGTTGTATGAAGCCATGATATCAATAGGAACAGTTCAGTGAGCACTGCTTGTGCCAGGCACCATGCCGTTGTTCATAGGCACATTTTCCGTGGGTCTCACACTGAGAAAGAGAGGGAAGACTCCATTATAGACCCCAAGGAGCAGATAAGGTCATAAGCCATTGAACATTTAAACAACTCTCCCCAGGTCAACACAGCCTGTCAGGGTGACCCAGAATCTGAACTCAAGTGGCTTATCTCTAGAGGCTACTCCTTGACCTTGAGGGTCTACAGCCAGATCCCTGGGCTCCCACCCCAGCTCCCCTTAGCTTCCTTGGGAAAATAACCACAAGTCTGTTTAGTGAAAACAGACCCCCACTATCTCTTCCCTACAGACAGGTTCAGCCTCTGCCAACTGCTAAGGAGGCTGTGGTGACACTGCCCCATGTTTACCAACTCCATGAGCCAATAGTTCCAGTGGGGACAATGCATACACCCCAGTCCTGGGTAGCAGACATGCCAGGGACCAGGCACTCCTCCAGGGTACAGGACGTGGGCAGGCAGTGTGGGGGAGCTTCTCTATTCCGATGCGCCTCCAATAGCACATGCTGCATGGAAAAACATTTCCTTAAGAAAGCAGACAGGCAATCTCAAGGGCAGACTGTCATTTTCCATGTTCTCATCAGGAAGAAGAGGAGGAGCACTCAATGGGCCCTCCCCAAAGTCCTCCTCAGGACAGCACTGCCAGCAACCTCGACTCTGCTCATTCCCTTATGTGGAGTTCTGTGAATTCTACCAACAGAAGTGGCAGATAGAGGATTTTCTGGTCATCGTCTCGGATGATACCTCAGGAGACTTTCACTTAGCAAAAGAACAAGAATATAGGTAGAAAAGGAATTATGAAAGAACTGCAGGGCGGAGTAGGGGGAGTTGGATGGTGGCAAATCTGGTAGAGCACACATATTACCATGTGCTAGGACCTGGGTTCAAACCCCCGGTCATCACTTGTGGGAGTGGTGGGGGCTGGGGAGTAGGGGTGGGGAGCTTCATAAGTGGTGGAACAGTGTTTCAGATCAGATGTGTCTCCTTCTTGATCTCTTTCCCTCTCTGCTCCTCACAATCTCTCTGTCTCTCACCCTCTATTGAAAAACTAAAAGGAAAATAATGGCCACCAGGGAATGGTGGAGCCATTGTACAGACACTAAGCCCTAGCAACAACCCTAGAAGCAAAACTAGAACAAAACAAAAGTCACCTTGGGCTTGACCAAGAGAATAGTCAGGGAGCCTAGGTTTGAAGGGTTGCCCTGAAGCAGGCAACTTTGATATATGGTCTTCATGGAGGTGGAGGAAGTAATGGCCAAGAATGGTAGAAGGCAAAAGAAATATAACAGAGTGAAGCACAGTGGAACAGGACAGGTTGGAGACTTCTAGAAGGAAAGGACCACCTTTGTGGCAGGAGTCTCTCCATTGCCGAGGGACTCAAGTAGAGGCAGGAGATCCTCTGGGCAGAGGCCTTGCTAAAGCGTCAATGTGTGTGCCAGGAGGAGAACTCAGGGATCAGTAAGGCCCACACAGCATATGTCTCTGGAAATAGGAAGGAGGATGGGGAGGCAGGCTGAAAGAAGGTGGAAATAGTCTGTGCAGAGCTGGCCTTTCCCTACACCCACACTGGACCTCAGGTCTCCCCCACCCTTCTGTCTTATACCCCAGGGCCACCAGTAACTCCATTGCTACTCACCGCCACCCCAGCCCCACCCCCACAGCTGTCCTTCTATGCCCTGCTCATTGCTAGATGACACTAATGGGTAATGGACCAGGTAACTCATCCTGGGGCTGGATGTGTTCCCTCCCTCAAGTACCATCCATGATGCCACAACCAAGATGCAAAGCCCTTATGCCCGCAGTAGTGGTTCTCAATTTTTTGTGAGCATCAGCCTCAGCACTTAAGAAATACAGATTACTAGGTTCCACTAGAGTTATCTATTTTGTAGGCTCCAGTGTGGTACCTGAGAATGTGGTTATCTAATAAGTTCCCTTGCACTGCTGCTGGCCCAAGGACTATACTTTGAGAACCACTTTACAGAAGAGTTCTAAGATGCCTCTAACCTTAGGTCCGAGGCTATCAATTCAGACAAACTCATGTTGGAGTACATGACTTACTAGTGGTGTGGTGACTGGAAACTTATCCAATACCTGTGTGCCCACATTCACTGTTCTGTGAAATGTTATGGCATCATTTTCAAAGAGTTAATGTGAGGACTAAAGGTGATGATTTTTAAGTGGTGTTTAAACACTGTCTGGGAAGCAATTAAATAAATAATAAATGTGAGCAATTCTTCTTACCAGAATGAACGAATAGGAATTTCAGATACTTCATGTTCACTTCACTAGGACAGTGATGTCAGAGAAAAGAAAGGAACTTCAATGTGTTCCACCTGTAAGGTCAATCCCATAATTAGTCCTGACTCATCTGAGCCAGGCTGACACCATGAGGGTCATGCACAGGAAGGTCTTCTTTTTAAATGTTGGTCTTTATGTCAGGGGCTGGCCACACATTTTGAATGGCTGGCTCTTGGTCTGATTCGTGATAGGAACCAGACTGTGTAGACACAAACACTAGGGTGGACCCATAGAAGGGCTCTTGTCACACTCCTTTTGGAGCTCCGAGGCCTATCTCCTGTCTTTCTTGCCATTTGTGTTCCAATGTCCCTCAGCATGCTACTTCAGTATGCTGCTGCAAAATCTCCAGACTAAGTGGGAAAGTCTAGGGGTGTGATCAAAGATGGCTGTGGGCTACTATGATGCACTGAAGATGGAGGCCCTCTGGGAAAAAGCCAGACCAGGTTCTACTGTGTGCAAGATGCATCCTGAGGTAGGTGCTTTGGGATGGTGGCTGGGAGAATGCTCTACCAAGGGTCCTCTCGCCGAAGAATTTGGGAAACAGTCTATTTCCAGCATCCTTTTAGCAGATGTCCTGCAGGCTGAACACTAGGAGAAAGTGCTCAGCTAAGCTCTGCTTCCCATCAATAAGGGAAATAAGTTCTAGGAATTTATACTTCATTTATTCTTATTATTATTATTATTATTATTATTATTATTACCAGAGCACTCATCAGCTCTGGCTTATGGTGGTATAGGAGACTGAACCTGGGACTTTGGAGTCTCAGGTATGATAGTCTCTTTGCAGAACCATTATGCTATCTACCCCTACCTGGAATTTACACTTCATAATGTAGTGTCTTACCTTATTTTCAAAAACAATTCTGAGAGTTCAGTGTTAACATCTGCCTTTAATATTAAAGGAAATTGAAGTGCAGATAGGCTGATGATTCTCCCCAAGTCACAGAGGTATTTGAACCATCTATAATGGCATGAGCTGAAGGGGAATTTGGTTAAAAAAATTGACACCAACTGTTTAAATAAAAGGTGACAACAAAAATAAAAAGTAAAAAAAATAATAATCTTTTTTTGCCCCCAGGGTTATCACTGGGGCTAGTGCAGATACTACAAATCCACTGCTCCTGGTGGCCCTTTTTTTCATTGTTTTTTTTTTTATTTGCTAGGACAGAGAGAAGTTGAGAGGGGGAAGGGGAGTTAGGGAGAGAGAGAGAGAGAGAGAGAGAGAGAGGCAGAGATACACCTGCAGACCTGTTTCGCCGCTTATGAAGTGACCCCCCTGCAGGTGGGGAGCTGGGGGCTCAAACTGGGATCCTTGAGCGGGTCCTTGAACTTTGTACTATGTGCACCACTGCCCTCCCCCCCCCAAATCCTCTTAATGGGAATGGCACCTGTTACTTATCAAAATCCATATCAATGGAGTGTTTATTGTTTATTGAGCTTAGTCTTAACCTTATGACAATGATGTTACCACACAGAGGGATAGAACAGCACAGACTAGAACTATAAATTCTATAGCTAGACAAAATCCCAGTGCAATGAAGTCATTTTCTGTCTAGCAAGGACAAGTTACTGTCTCTCCCTTTGTCAGGTGCAGTTTCTAAACCTATATTGTCAGGATAGTATGTATAATGATTCAATGAGCTATCACATACAAATTCTCAAGAGTCTCTAGAGCCTGGCATCTACAAGGTTAATTTATGAAAGTATCAGTTACTGTTTGGTAATGACAATATTTATGTAAAGTCAACTTAGTCTGAGATTCTGTAGAGATGGTGTTAGAATAAAAGCCAATAAATCTAAGGCCTAGCTGTGCAGCTCTGTATAATGCACATAACCTCTCTTTGTGCCAGTGTGCTCAGAAAAGTGGGATCATGCTAGTTTTTATCTCAGCTCACTGATGATTCCAAGCATAATGACCAGAAAAACTGATGTGAACATGCTGTGACAAACCTAAAACCAGCCCCCTGTGAGCCCTTGTTGTCCACATTTGAATGAAACATGACCTGGGACGAGGCATTGGATGGGGCTGACTCAGGAGCGGCTCTAAGACTTCAGTTCTAGGATCTAAGAAACACCCACAACTGCAGATGCTGTTTGACCTACTGCTGTACTAATATGACCGATGTCATTTCATGGGCATGCACAGAAACCAAAAGTGAATCACCGCAGTGCTAGGAGTTTTTCCCTTGATAAACAATGGCTTCCCTCATTCTGGGATTCCCCTGTTGTCCTCTGTTGACTTTAGAATATACAGTGAGAGTGTCCACACAGTCTGGAATGATGCATCTTAGACATCTGTTTCCTCCTGCTTCCTCTCTTCTCATGGCCTGTATACCAGACTCAGAGTGCCAGGCTGATAGCCATCCTTTGCAGAGCTCATTACAGACACCCTCTTTTGGATGAGGGGAAATAGAGGCCCTCGGAGTAAATAATATACACTGCTGTGTGTGTGTGTGGTGGGGGATCTCCTATGAGGGTCAGGAGACCTAACAAAAGGGGAATCATTCTCTTTTGCTCTCCAAAACCCCCACTGGGAAATAATTGTGAACCTACTTCAAGAGGATTTGTGTTTCTTTAATTACCCAATCACATAACTTCTAAGTGCAAAGTGGCTGCACTCTGAGAGAACACTATCAGGTGCTCAGTGCCTCAAAGGTTCCCAAGAAGCAGGGACCTCAGCCACTTGGGAAAGTCCTGCTTCTTAAATTGCTAACCTTAATCCCCAGTGACCAGAACTGGCCCAGAATGAAAGGACTGATCCCAAAGGGAAAATAAATTAAACTAAACCACACCACACTCTCCCCCACCAAACCACAACCACGGGAAACAAAACAAAGCAAAACCCAACAAACCAACACAACCCAAAGTGTTTGAGCACAGCTCCAACCCAACCCTTTTCTCTGAATCATTCAGATGTGAAATCAGAGCAGAGGACACAAGTAAGAAACCATCAATATTTTTGAGCAATCCCTATAATTCTATTGCAGAATTTTTTAAAACTTTTTTTGGTTTTGCCTTAAACAGTTTTATTTCAACTTACATGCACTTATAGCCCAAGAGAATAAGCTAAACATGCCTAAAATAAGTTTTTAAGTCACTTCCTAAAGTGTCTGCATGTCCCCATATTCTGATATCTTACTGGGCTCAGAGCTGGAGGAGGAAGAGAAGATGACCACTGTGTGGAGGCCCTTCAAAGGGGGTCAGAGGTCAACCAGAGATTACACAATTTCTACCCTTATCTGCTTCAATGAGGTAGTGGGAGGGGAAGGAGTGGGAGGAGGAGCTTGGGATGCTTAATTGAGCAAACAAATACCAGGGGGCACAGGGTAACTCTCAGATTCTAGGGGAAAACAAGCAAGTTCTTTGGAGACATATTCTTGACTGCTGAGGAGCAGTTTAGCTGCCTTGGGTGAGTCAAAACCTACCCTGGAGCTTTAAAGGTATTCTTTAAATTTTCACTCCCTCATTCTGAAACATAGTTTTTCCTTAGGCCCTTTCTATGCTTGGTAGGATTAGTGTGTATGTATGTGACAAAATGTATAGTAAACAAATTGAACTAATTTGGCATTTGGGAACTCAGATCTAAACTTTTCTGGAAAATTTGTAGGATAACCAGATGATCTTTTTAAAATATTTATTTATTTATTTATTCCCTTTTGTTGCCCTTGTTGTTTTATTGTTGTAGGTATTGATGTTGTCGTTGTTGGATAGGACAGAGAGAAATGGAGACAGGAGGGGAAGACAAAGGAGGGGAGAGAAAGACAGACACCTGCAGACCTGCCTCACTGCTTGTGAAGCGACTCCCCTGCAGGTGGGGAGCTGGGGCTCAAACCAGGATCCTTACGCCGGTTCCTTGCATTTTGCGCCATGTGTGCTTAACCTGCTACGCTACCGCCTGACTCCCAACCAAATGATCTTTAAGCCCTTATTGCTGTGACATTCCAAATGTATTAGTTCTGTTTAACTATGTGAACAACAAGCCAAGCACAGTGGTGGTGCACCAAGATGAATACGGTAGAGCACCTGTTCCTAAGCAATTTATAGCATTGTGGTAATAATACCACACAAATACCAGAAATAATGAAAGAGAATACTCACAACGACAAGGCTGTGGGGAAGACAGAAACAGAGAACTAGGAACCCCAGAAGAGCATATACATTGTCCTTATTGGAGGGCAAGAATCGAAGAGAATTTCACTGACAGTTTTGCTCTGGGTTCTGAAAAACCAGACACACTACCTTTGGTAGGTAACAAGCTATGCTGAGCGAACAGCTTGGGCACAGTTGGGGAGGCATGACTGTGTCTGGCCTAGTCCTGAAGAATGACAGGCTACAGGGACATTGAGAGAGGCTCCCTCAGAATCTCTCCATCTCCACCTGATCTAAATAGAAAGGAAGACAGTGAATTGTGTGGAGAAGCCAGGAAGCAACAAATTAACCTCTGTTAAAGGAATCTACCAAAAGCAGTGACATTTAGTTTATGCACTGGAGACACCTTTTCATAATTCTTGATCTAAAGAGATGGGGGAAGAGTTGGGGAGGGAGAGAAATCCTTGCTAACCGACCCACTCCAGTCTTTTGGAAGGGTGTGTTCATTCATTAGTGGCTTGTCCCTGGACATTGTGTTTGCCCTCCTGAAAGCCATACATCTTACTTTCAAACCATCTAGTGGCCTTCAGCCCCCTGCTCACCTGTGTTTCTGTGCTTATCTTTGGCAGGGGCTCCCTCTGTGACTAGTGGAGGCCAGTGAAGCAGAGAAGGGCCTACCTGGGCTTAGGCCTCCCTAAGTGGGCTTGCTGATAAGAGTCTTTTATTCCCCAGGAAGTATTCGTGCTTTTCATAAATTTGACGCTTAATCAGCTGGATACTTCCATGAGCCTTCTATTTTAATTTTTATGCATCTTTCCCCTCATCTCCAAGGTTTCCAGGTCCTCTCAGAGTGAAGAAGACGTAAAGCCTTAAAACCACTTGCAAAAGTAATCTGCTCACCATTTGTCTAGATGGTTCCAGGGATGGTGTTTCTGAGCTTTCCTCTGCTTGTAGGTGGTGTGACAGTAACTGCACAGTACAG
Organism: Erinaceus europaeus; assembly: GCF_950295315.1. NCBI lineage: Eukaryota > Metazoa > Chordata > Mammalia > Eulipotyphla > Erinaceidae > Erinaceus > Erinaceus europaeus. The sequence continues at coordinate 72,582,117 of NC_080178.1, read as the reverse complement.
AGACAGGAAGCCAGGTGGCTGGCCTGAGGGACAGTAGTCTTTGAAGGCTCTGAACTAGTTGAATGGAGCAGATCTCCCTCCCTGTCTGAGCCTTTATCTGCAAAACTGGAAAAATGACCTTTCTCAGCGCTGTTGTCATTAGAAAGTAAAAGTGCCTTGCACCGTATTTAACAAACAACTACTAATCTGGCTATGATTTTCATTCGATTGATCATGCAATACTCTTCTCTTCAAAACTACCCATGTCCAGATATGAGGGGGTAATGGGATTCCCTAGGCCAAGCTATCTAGTTTATTCCTCCCTCTGGGGTAGTACAGGACTCTGATCTTCCCTTTGACATTCTTGTACCAAGACCGACAACTCTGCTACCCCCACATGCACATACCACACAGCAGCCTCGTGTGTGGGAGGGAAGGCATCAGCCCATATGGTACATTTGAGGCAGTGGAGAGAGCCCATTGTGTCTGGTCTTCCCCCCCACCATCCCCCACAGTGTCTGAAATTTTCCCCATTAGTCACTGCTTTGGCTGAAAGAGTGAAAGACCCTTGTTAAACTGAAATACATTATCTGGGAAACACATTAAGCCATTAATAGCTGGACAGAAATTAGTTTATCAGACAGAGACGGCACTTGAAGGAGTTAGGAATGAGAGGGAACTCTAGGTTGTCCACATGTATGTGAGGGAAGGATGGTCCGTGGATGCTCAGGTCTTTGGGATGCTGAGCCTTCTTCCCCTTCTTCATTGTGTCTTGGGGAATGAGTTAGACACACAGCTTTCATTCAGGAGATACTTATCACAGGTCTACTGTCATTGGGTGAGTGCTGATAGTTCTGAGGAGCATAAGAGTAGGGAAGACAGACATGGAAATAAGTGAGTGCTGAGTGATACAGGACAGAGCTCTTGGAAGCTGAAGCTGGAAAGGTCTGGAACAGAGGACACTGTCAGCAAAGGGCAAATCCAGCCTGGTGGGAGGGGAAGTGGTCGTCCTACAGAGGGTTTCATAATATTAAGACCTAGGGACGTACTTTGTGGCTACCACGAGAGTACAAAGAGAGAGGTCATGCTCAGGGAGCTGGGCTAACTTGGGGCTTGGGGTGCCACTGCCAGCAAGGGCTAATGCTGAGCACCAGACCCAAGGGCTGGGTCAGAAAGCCATGAGACAACGGGGAGGTGAGCAGTGGGGATTGAGGACACATCCAGGGCAGACCTTCACTAGCAGTGTTCCCACTGGCTCTGTCCCATGGGGCCAACTGATATCTCTTCCCCCTGACTCACATGGATGGCTCTGGTAGAAAATTACGGAAATAGGAGGGAGAAGAAAGGTGCTGGAGAAGCAGGTTGGTGAATGATTAAACAGCTCTCCAAGGTAAAGAGGGGTTTGAGGAGCCACTTCTGTCTCAGAAAATCTGCGGGATCCTGACACATGCTCAATCCTGACACATGCTCAGGTGAACTTGCCACTGTGGAGTCCTGCATCTGGGCACTGTGGCTGATGACTTCCTTCTTTTATTCCTTTGGGTCCCCAGCATGACTTTAACAACCTGTTAATGGGCCTTTTCCTCCAGCCTCCACCTTGTCAAAGGTGTCCTCTTGTTGTTGTGACTAGGGGAGGTCCTAATAAAATAGAAGTCAGTCAAGTCACTGGCCTGCTTTGTAAGAACTGGAGATAGAATTCCCTTTATAGAAACTTAGTCTGCACCAGACTAGCAAAGAGCTGCAGCTGGGGAGCCAAGGGCTCAAACTGGGATCCCTGCACTTCGCACTATGTGCACTTAACCCAGTGTGCTACCACCTAGCCCCTGACATGTTGCTTTAAAAAAAAAAAGTTGTTTCCCAGAAAATGGGGTAAGTGTACATTCACCTTTCCAGAAATGGCAGGAAAGCTCAGTTATTTTCATACCATCAGGGAATTTCTGGATTCTCCCTCACCCCACTCACAACAGCTGCAGTTAAGTGCTTGTGTTGTACCCCTCTTGGACAATACAATTTTGTCAGGCCTTATTTTCAGAAGAAAAAAAAAACAGTCACTTTAGATTCCTGTTCAAATATATGAATGTGTTTTCATATACAATATGATTTTTCCTATGATACTTGCTATCCCTCTTTGATATTTCTCTAAAGTAGGGATAGAAAACCTTTTATCTGCCAAGGACCACTTGCACTCTTATAACACCATTCACAGATCATACAAACTTATCAACTTAGAATTTAGCACTTAATGTTGACATGAGAAAAGTTGCTGGATTCATTGACTCTCAAGTCCTGCCTGTGATTGCCTTGGCAGGGCCAGACAGAATGACCCCCAAAGCCCATGGGCTGGATGTTCCCACCCCTGCTTTAGACGGTGCCTTCTCTCCTGAGGTTGTCACTGCTTGTGCCTCATTCTCCAGAAATATGACTGGAGATGGGCACACAAAAGCCTCTTGCAATCAGTCAGTCTAGATCAGGGCCCCAGGCAGAAGGTCCAGTGAACCTCAGCCCTAGTAGTGGAGTAAACCGCATGAGCTTAAGAGTAAGACAGGTGTCATCAAGAATAGCTTTTCACGTGGGGAACACTTAATGAATTCCCACATACACCACACACACCATTCCAGGCAGTGAGGACACCAGGTAGAACAAATCAGATGGCTCTGGCTTCTGTAGTGTTTATATGTCAATAGGACAAAACGGAAAATAAGACTAGTCAGCTAGTCCACATAGTCAGCAGGACAATGAAGGAAAGACAACAGTAATTGGAGAGAGAGAAGTGTTGGAAAGATAAGGTCACTATATTAAGTCACAAGTCCCTCTCTGAAGGTGATTTGACAGAGTAGACCAGGAGAAAATGTAGGGGGAAATGGCAGTCAGGTGCAAAGGTCCTGAGGTGGGATGATTTAGATGTGTTTGAGAAAGAGAGAGAGAAGGGCATGGCTGCTGGAGCATGTAGGCAAATGAGGAAGGGTAGGAAGCAAGTTGTTAGTCATAGGAAATAACAGAAAGGAAAATAAATCCTGAAAAATTTAGCTAAGACATTTTGATCTAATTAGCATGCTTCAAAGACTACCTTTCTCTCTCTCTCTCTCTCTCTCTCTCTCTCTCCCTCTCTCCCTCCCTCTCTCTCTCTTTCCCCTTAGTGATTTAACAGAGTTCCACAAAATTATAAAATTTCAGGGGGATAATTTCACCACATCCCCTCATAGTTCTGTGGCTCCCTTGCCCCTCCACAAACACAATAATAGTACTCACAAAGTACAAGAGGTGGTTTGAGAACCTTTTCTGATTTTCGATCAGGGTTATCACTGGGGTTTGGTGCATGCACAACTCCACTGATCATGGGGACCATTTTTTCTTTTTCTTTCTGATAGAGGGAGAGGGATGGTGGCGGGGGGGGGGCGGCAAAACAGAAGAGGCACGGCAACACTTCTCTACCCGGGTGAAGTGCCCCTCCTCCCCTGCAAATGTGTACCCACATCCTAGTCCACTGTAATGTGCACTGTCTACTAGCTAAGCCAACACCCAGTTCCACCTTTTTAAAAGTCCATTTGCTTTATAAAGTCATTTATATTTCCCATATTAATGGAAGCATCTGATAGTATGGCCATACCACATTGAATGCACCCTGTCTTAAAGACTGCATTAATATATATACATATATATATATATATATATAGTTTTTTTATTAAGGGGGGTTAATGGTTTACAGTAAATACCGTTGTTGGTACATGTGTTAAATTCCTCAGTTTTCTGCAAAACATTCTCACCCCCACCCCAGGTCCTCCTCCACCATTATGCACCAGGGCCTGAAAGTGCCCTAGTCCTTTACTTTAAAGTGGGACCCAATTAATTGTCTCCCTTCATTTTAACAGCTTTAACTACTGAAACGAGTGTGTATTAGCTGACTGAACAAATTCTCATCATAACTCTCAGGGAACAGCCAAGATTTTTATGCCGAGGTGTCACAGGCATGCTCTTCCTGCTCCCCTAGAGTTGGGTGGTCAGTGCCATCTTACCTGGGCGAGATGAAGGCTTGCAGAGCCTTCTCTGCATCCTGGGAACCCCTGGAGGGTGGGTCTCTGCCAGATTAGAGAATGCTGGACCCAGGCCAAAAGTTACAGCAAGGTGAAGAGATGCCCACCCCCCCCCCAAAAAAAAAAAAAAGTCTTGAAGAAGGCACAGGGTGAGGGAGCAGGTCTAGAGAAAAGCTTGTGGCAGGTGAGGGAATCAAGAGAGGAAACAAAGGCCATAGGGCCTCCTCCCTGAAGCCCACGGATGTCCTTTCTGCAGAGGCCAGGTGTGTTTGAAAACACTTGAGCTCTGTGCTTCATAGAGCAGGAAGCCAATGTTGGGATGGTGTGTGTGTGTGTGTGTGTGTGTGTGTGTGTGTGTGTGTGTGTGTGTGTGTGTGTGTGTGTGTGTGTGTGTGTGTGTGTGTGTGTGTGTGTGTGTGTGTGTGTGTGTTGGGGCAGGTGATGGTGCATCTACCGTGAAGTCACAATTCCAGTTGCTCTGGGGCTGCCACAGTCCCTGCCAAAAACTTGGGTGAGTTCCGTGCAGGGAAAAAAAACAAAAACCACAATGCAGACGGAGCTGAACACCCGTGGGAAGAGGCCCCGGCTGTGTTCGGGCTAAGGACCCCTTAGGGTCAGGGGGCGCCCTCTTCCCGGTCCCAAACCACCCGGGTCCTGGCCAAGTCCGCCCCACGGCCCGCGCCCCACCCCCACCCCCCATCCCCCACCCCACTCCTCTCCGGGCTTTCCCGGTGCAGAACCAGCCCAACGAATCGCCAGGGTCACTCCTGGTCGCCCCAGGGCGGCTGAGGGGCGGGGAGCCCTGCAACCTGCGGACCCCCCCCTCCACACCCCCCTTCCGGCACAGCCCGGTCCGGCTGTCTCCAGCCGTCTCCGGCTGGGGGAGCTGTTTGATGCTGTGGCTGTGGGAGCAGGGGGCAGCGGGGAGCAGCGGGGAGCAGCGGGATCCGGGTTGTGGGTTCCCCGTGCAGCAGCTGCCCCGGTGGGGGCCGGGGTGGGGGCTAGGCATCCCGGAGCCGGGGATGCCGGGCGCTGCGGTGGCGGAGAGGAGAGGTCGCCACGGGCCAGCGGGGCAGGTGTCTCGGCCCACTGACTGCCCCCGGAGCGCCCCCCACCCCCCGACCTCTTCTCCGCGCACCCCACGGTCCCCAGAGTACGATGAGCGCGATGCTGTGGCGCTGGGAGCAGAACAACAGCACCATGAAGCTGGTAAGCGGGGCCGACCGCGCTCCGGCCTCTCCCTGTCCGCGCCCCTCCAGGGCTGGTTTCCAGAGGCGGGAGGTCCCCGAGGTGCGTCTGGCTCTTAGCATTTCCCCTCCTGTTCCTAAGGCAGATTCCAGCCAGGTAAGTCCAGGAGTGAGTGAGTGCCTGTGTGCCACCACGCAGACTGGAGGGGGCGGGAATGGACTGTGTGCGCCTCGCCGCCACCTGGGAAGAATTCCCTGGACTCGTAGGGTCGGCTCCGGTGGTGGCCGGTCCGGGGTAGTGCGGCCCTTCCCCCCTCTCCCCCGCCCCCGCCGCCGCCTTCACTGTGTTTTGCAACTTTGGGAAGCGCCATAGTGGTGATTTCTGCTGTTTAGAGTTAAAAAAACAACCTGAGCCCAGTCCTCTGCAGCCGCTTCTCACAGTGGCTTAGCTGCTTTCCACCTTACGAGAAGCTTCCAGGCTGCCGGTACATTTTCCCTCCTCAATTTGCAAAAAATAAGCTCAGGAAGACTGGGGAGAACTGCATTTTCCTTCCTGGTCACTGCCTCCTCCCCCACCCCGCGATCTGAGCTTGCCCCTGACCCCATCCCAAGAAAAAAATGTGAACAGAAGGTTCTCCTCTCTGAGTCCTGTGATTTGCTTTTGCACGTTGATTTCGGAGGAGACTGATCCCGGCACAACTTAGTGAGTGCGGTGGCGAGGTACTTACCCATCTGGATTGACAGTTTCCCCCTCAGCACAATGGCACAAGTTCTCAACTGTGATGAGAGAATAGGAAGTCATAGGAGCTGGGTAGTAGTGGCTCGGCTTGAGCGCACATGTTACAGTGCACGCGGACCCCGGTTCAAGCCCTTAATTCCCACCTGCAGGGGGGAAGCATCATGAGCACTGAAGCAGATCTGCAGGTGTTTCTCTGTCTCTCTCCCTATCTAACCCTTCCCTCTCTATATATATGAAGACATAGTTGTAGCTTTTTCTGGAACATAACTAGAGCTTAATAAAGAGTGAGTAGTCCTTCCCCCCCTTCAGGGTTACCGCTGGGGATTGGTGCTGGTACTATCAATCCACTGCTCCTGGCGGCAATTTTTTCCCCCACTTTACTGGCTAGGACAGAGAAAAATTAAGAGGGAAGGGAGGGGAAAGAGAGACCTGCAGATCTGCTTTGCCACTTGTGAAGCATCCTCCTGCAGGTGGAGGGTGGGGGAGGGACTCCAACCTGGATTCTTACGCTTAGTACTATGTACACTTAACTGGGCGTACCACTGCCAGGCCCCCAAGAGTGGGTATTTTTAATAAATGAAAAATCAGAACTATCCAGGTGGGCTCTTTAAATATGCTTAACAAAAAAAAATAATAAAAAAGCAAACAAACAAGCAACAACAAAACCCACACAGTAGCTCTATGGAGTAGCACTCACTGAATCACGCTAAGCTAGTTCTTCATTTAATGAACTTACTTGTTGGAAAATAGCATCTTGCTTTTCATACTTCTTATGTTATGCTTGGCCTGCCTAACTTTAAGCTACTATTTTACAACTTGGTTTAATGTGCTGTAACATTAGCAGACGTTAGGCACCTTTGCAGCACTGTATCGGTACTCTAGTTCCCTAATCCTTTCCTGGACTCTTTCTGTAAGCAGACCATTGTGGGCAGACCCAGAGTCTCTCATTTTTCTCTCCAAGCTACATCGGAGATGCTATTCTTAAGATGCAGCATGAGGAAGTTGTGTCCTAGTCTGGACTGAGCAGAACCAGGTTGCTAGCTCTAAATGCTTATACGTATATTAAAAAGGGGTGGGGGGAATCATTGCCAGGAAGGGAAATGTGGAACATCTCAGGGGAGTAATTTCTAGAGCTTGGTGACAAGTGACCCTGATAAGGGCTGGGATGTCCTTGCTGCTACATAGTTGCCCTTTTAGCCTTTGAAGGGAGCAGTCCCCTGTGTGGGTCAAAGGTCAGCCTTTATTGGGTCTGTCCGGGTCTTTAGATCTGAGTCTAACTTTTCAAATTAACTGTGAAGACCACCCAGGGTAGATGTCCCCAGAATGTCCCCTTGATGGGGGATGGGAGGGGGAGCACAAGCAGCTGGAGATGCTGGAGGAGGCAGCAGCAGCTCTGTTCACCCACCGCCCCTGGGTCCCAGGCGGGGAAAGGCAGTGACATCTTGACATCCAGATGGTCTTGGCTGTCCCCAGTATGCACCTTAGTTTTGCTGCAGAAGTCCTAGACATGTTAGGTACATCATCATTTGATCCATCATTCGCTCACTTTGTGGGCTTCATTATTGATTGATCGACTGGTTGATTTGCCAGCTGTTCCTTGTTTGCTTACTCTGCAAAGCCAGGCCCTGTCAGGGGCTTTGTGCTCATTGTGAAAGACGTTGCTTGATTCTTGGTTAAAACTTCAGTCTTGCCACACGTTTATCTCTGAATTAGTTTCCCTCTTCCAGAAAAGAGCTTTCCAACTGTCTTTCTCCAGGTTCTGAAAGATGACTTGAAAATATGAAACATGACTCAGTACAGTCTGAAACATGGGTATCTGAAAATGGGAACAACTATCGCTATTTTTTGTTTTACAAATTACTTTCAAAGGCTAATGAGGCACAGTCTTTGTCCCTGCTCTATACAGTGGGCTATTGGTGATTTTTTTTTTTCTCTAATGAACTTGGGGGAAAACAAACCTTTCTTACCTTTGAATCATTAGTGGCCCCCTAGAAGGAAGGAACTCTTGGGGAAACATCTTGGAAGGCAATTGTGTGTGAATAACCTGCCCTGAATGGGGCCTGGGGCCAGAGGTGGGTGCCTGAACTTTTATCACTGATGCAGTTCAATAAACATGAAGTCAGTTAGCCCACAGCTTGAAAATTCACTGTTCTGATTGAATAGTAGAATCAAAGGTTTTTGCTTCATGTTCTATTTTAAGGCTAATTGGATCAAAATAAGGCCAAGAGTAATTACAGGCAAAACTTGCATCTTTGTGTGTTATCTCTGCAGGGGAATGCCAGAGATGCACCTGCCCACCTAGGCTAGAAGGCAATAGCTGCTAAATCTTACTTCTGTCCAAATCCTTCCCGACAGGGTCATTGAACCCCTGATGAAAGTGAGAGGAAGTGATTAGTCAGGCAGAAAATACATACTTGTGGAGGAAAGGGGGTGGTAAACTGAGTAGTTTTCACATCCTTATCAGGCCCCAGGTTCCTTCTCTGGGATTCTTTCAAGTCCAGTGGGGTGAGGAGATGCAATGAAGCAACTTCTGGGGGCAATATATATCCTCTGGGAAGTGGCAAAGTTGAAGATGGGTGAGAAAAGAGACAGAGGGGCCACCATCACAGCTAGTCTGTGAGAGAGGACAGTAGGGTCCTAGCTAGAGAGACCTGTGGTTTAGGAGTCATCGCCTTGTGACACGGGCACAGTGGCGCTGTGGCAAGGATTGCAGCTTTGGTTTCCTGTTCTGTAAGCTCTAGGCCCTCCTAGAGCTACTGTGAGAATCCGACTTAGAACTCGGGACCCAGCATTTTGCTGACAGGTAGTGGATAGTTGCCTTTACAATGATGAGATTGTCCAGGGCCTGGTGGTAGCGTACCTCGTTGAGGGCACACATTACAGGACACAGGGGTCAGGTTTAAGCCTCTGGTTCCCACCTGCAGAAGAGTGGGGGAGGGGGAGAAGTTTCACAAGTGGTCAAACAGGGCTGCAAGTGTCTCTCTCCCTCTCTACTTCCCCCTTACCTCTCAAGTTCTCTTTGTCTCTACCCAAAATAAAAGAATAAATAAAAATATTTCTTAAAAAGATGTTCCAGGCTTCTGTGGAGACAAGATTCGCTACAAATGCTTTCAGTGTTAGCAGCACTGAGCTGTTGGGAGAGATCTCGAGGGAAGATAAAATATCCGACTGCCAACAACAGATGAGTGGCTGGGCAAGTTGTGGTCTATATACACAGTGGAACACTACTCAGCTATTAAAAACGGTGACTTCGGGAGTCGGGCGGTAGTGCAGTGGGTTAAGCACACGTGGCACCAAGCACAAGGACTGGTTAAGGATCCCGGTTTGAGTCCCCGGCTCCCCACCTGCAGGGGAGTCGCTTCACAGGCGGTGAAGCAGTTCTGCAGGTGTCTTTCCCCTTCTCTGTCTGCCCCTCCTCTCTCCATTTCTCTCTGTCCCATCTAACAACAACGACATCAGTAACAACAACAATAATAACTACAACAACAATAAAAAACAACAAGGGCAACAAAAGGGAAAAATTTAAAAAAAAATTTAAAAAAAACCAATGACTTCACTGTTTTCAGCCCATCTTGGATGAAGCTTGAAGACATCATGTTAAGTGAAATAAGTCAGAAACAGAAGGATGAATATGGGATGATCTCACTCACAGGCAAAAGTTGAGAAACAAGATCAGAAGAGAAAACACAAGTAGAACCTGAACTGGAGTTGGGTATTGCACCAGAGTAGAAGACTCTGGGGTGGGTGTGGGGAGAATACAGGTCCAAAAAGGATGACAGAGGACCTAGTGGGGGTTGTATTGTTATGTGGAAAACTGAGAAATGCTATGCATGTACAAACTATTGTTATTTACCGTCGAATGTAAAACATTAATCCCCCATAAAGAAAAATTTTTAAAAAGAACAAACCATCATAATCCTAACAGCAATATATATATATATATATATATATATATATATATATATATATATACATACATGACTGCTAAAATTATCATATTAATGGCTAACACATAATGGAGGCACTCACCTCTGTCCCTCTCCCAGTGCCAAGGCCAGAGAGATAGATGTAGCTAGAACTTTTAGTGATGAGGACAGTCCTCTCACCCACAGCCTTTTCCATCTTGCCATCTTGTCTTGCTACAACTGTTTTGGGATTATTTCTCTACTCATTCTAACCCCTCACTTTTTTTTAAAAACAGGGTTATTGTTGGGACTCAGTGCCTGCACAATGACTCCTCCATTCCCAGCGACCATTTCCCCCCCACTGATAGCAGGTGGCAGAGAGTTAGAGAGGGAAGGAAGGAAGGGGAGGATGAGAGACACTGGAAGCAGTGCTTCATCATTCATTAAACTTCTCTGCAGGTTGGGGCTGGAGGCTTTGAACTGGGTCCTGCTGCCTGGTAATGTGTGTGCTCTACCTCGTATGCCTGGCCCCACCTCACTTATTTTCACAGCCTCTTTCTGACTTCTGAGTTTTATTTTATTTCATTCTCTTCATGGAGGAGTAACTGTTATAATCACTGTCATTCTGGTGAGGGAATTAAGGCTCAAAGAGTTGAGTTACTTACCCAAGATTTCAGGCCCAGTAACTTGGGTTTGTTCTGCCATCTAGGGTTGAGCGTTGAACTCTCTGGTGGAAAATTCCAGGAGACCTGCTAGAGAAAGAGCAAAGTGTTCTGTTGAGCTGGGTGTACTCTGGCCTGTGCTGTCTAGAGCTATGCTCCCGGGTGCCTCTCACTCTGAGCTGCTATGCTATTATCTCTCTTGATCCTGGAGATACTGTTAAGGAGGTGAAGAGGAAAGGAAACTTAGAGTAACGCAGTGTCGTGGAAAACACTCAAGGGGCCCTTTTTCAAAATAAAGTGGCTCTGAATGAAGAATAATTGAGAATAATGATGATGCAGGAATGTGCCTATGCCCTTTGACCTTTTCCCAGAGAGGCACTGGTCAAAGACCCCCTGGGTGTATCTGCAGCCAGACTAACAAGCAGATTAAAAGAGGTCAGTGGGTTAAAGGGCTCTTGTGCCTTCTGCAGATGTTTAGCTCTCACCTACAGCCGAGGATGGAAGGACTCTGCAGAGCTCCTGAGCACACAGACTGTGTTGAAAACACACTGGTCCTCTGCTCTAGTTTCCTGTCTGTGCAGACTTTCAGCTTCATCTTCTTAACCACTTCCTTCAGAGTAAACCTCACTGACCACTCAGGTGCACCCCCCCACCCCCATGGGAAATCATTAGCAGTTTTCACTCTCAGACCTTCTCCTGCTTCCCACAAACCATAACCACTATAGATCTTGCCGTCTCTGAGGTACTGACACCACTGTGTCCATTTTCTGTTAATTAAAAAAAAAAAAAAAATCTCAAAGAAATTCCATCTTGTTCAGGAGAAACCAGTTTGAAATGTATAGGAACATTCCCATATGCATTGTTGCCATGGGTAATGAGCCTTCATAACTTTGATGGCCTTCTCAGACTGGAAACTTTAGCATGGAAGGAAAGTCCTGACTCTGGTTAATTACTGGGAAAATAAAGACTAGAATATCAGGGGAAGAGAAAAGAAATCCTCTGAAATTAGTAAGTGACTTTCTTTGGATGGCATTATAAGGTGACATCTTTTCCTTCATTTTATGTTAATATAGACATAGAGATTTACAGTTGGTCCCCCGGTGACCCAATGAGCCAACACTTTTTAAAATCTGTTTCCTTTCTGGCCTCTGCCATATAACACCAACCACCTGGAGACTATGTGGCAAACTAAGCTTTTTTCCAAGGTCTCCAAGGTGCCACATGGTATATGGACCAGATTGTCATCATCCAACTAGCTCCCCTCCAGGGAGCCTGCCTTGGTGACTTGGGGGCTATTTCTAGGGGTGGCTCTTTTAGACTCAGTTGTTGCAGGTATGTTCTCTTTGATGGTACAGGAGAAGCAACCAGGGAGAGGCTGTGGAAAGAGGTGAGGGGTTGGAATGAGTTGGGAGATATTCCTTCAACAGAGTACCAAGATAGTTGGTTGAGAGGATTGTAGTGGTGGGAGTAGTGCTACAAGGGTGAATGCCTGCATTAAGTATTATCTTTATGCTCATGGGAAACACAACAGGACTTGTTTATCAGCCCTGGTCTTAAGAGGATGCATGCCTTTAAAGGTCTTGGGAATGAACCTATGTCTACCGACTTCTCAGTGTTGTTGCTGATGTGAAATTTCAAGGAATGAGACCACTACAGACGATGTTGCCCCAGTCAGATAGTGTTGTAGGATCCTGCTTTCTAGTGAAGGAAATCTGACTCCTCCACCATATTCAAGGATTTCTAGGTAACAGCAGTATTTTCAAACTTATTCTATTGGGAGATAGGAGATAGGTCACCAGATAGAGTACACACCTTATCATGTGTGAACTCCTGGGTTTGAGCCTGACATTGCAGGGCTCAGTGACACATGGTGGAGCAGTGTTGGAACACCTCTTACTCTCTCCATTTATCTAAAACGGAAGCATAAAAGAAAATGAAACTATTCTGTGGTACTTCCTGGTAGTTAACTTGGTCAGCCCAGTGATTTTTCCCACTGAGACTCAATCCTTCTTCCATCTGTCCATGCCTGGCCCCATCTTCTAAGCTCAAATCAAGTTCTTTCTTCTAAGAAGCTTGTCTCACTACATCCCCTACTAAGATCTATCACAGGTGGTTGTGGTAGACCTCCTTTGACCCAACACTTCCCTAATTCCTGAGCTGCGTGTGTGTGTGTGTGTGTGTGTGTGTGTGTGTGTGTGTGTGTGTGTGTGTGTGCTGTGTCTCTGCCCCAAAACTTTAGTTGTAAGGGCAGGTGTCAGTCTCACTTCCTCCCCAGTTCTGCACCAACTGTCCGCATGCCCTTTATTTGTAAAATGACTATTCCGAACTCGGTTGATTTGTTGGTGTTTGATAAAAAGGCACACTCCCAGCCTATGTTCCAGTGGTTCAGCTGGGAATGAAGCAGCTGGCACATAGTGAGTGCTCAATGAATGCTAGCTGTTGTTATGACTGTGGTGCATTTATTCTTGTAACATATATCTATACATCAACCACTAGTTACTTTTTCATTCCTTAGTACAGGGAGGAGACATTGCAGCACTGGAGCTCCCCCTGCTGCCGGGTAATACAAGTGTGGTGCTACGACTTGAACACGGACTGCACACATTGTAAGATATGTACCTTACCAGTGAGATACCTCACAAACCCTAAGACTTATGACTTTTGTCACATTTTGAAGAGGCATTATAAATAAGTGGCTGACTTGTTATCCAAGATGTAAAACTTGTGACAGTATAAGGAGATGCTATTTATAATTGTAGTGGGGCAGAACTGTAAACCAGTACTGTCCTTGTAAAGCAAAAAAAAAAAACTTTTGTGTTTACACTTGATTATCCTGAGTCAAGAGATTGGCTAAAAAATGATACTGTGTCAAAGAGATCTAGTTCATATCCTGAGTTCTGCCTCCTTTCATCTGTGAGATAGATCTTGGTCAAGACCTTTAATTGCTTTGCCCTCAGTGCCTATGTCTGTTAAGTATGCCTACTAGGGGTCTGATGAGAAGTAAAGGAGATAAAGTAAGTGAAATATTCTGGATAGCACCTGACACCACATAGGTGGTCAGTAAAAAGTAATTACAGTCATCGTAGGCCTTGGAGATGACTGACTGAATTTGCCGAGTGACTGTCTCCACCCACACTCAGAATGTGAGAGTCACAGTGTTTGAACACTGACTGGCCTTACCAGGGGGACAATTGGACAGTGGTGTCCAGGACTCACTATCTTGGGATGTTAGTTCCATGACAGGTAGTTCTCAAGACTCCACTTCACAGTGGAAGAAGCAAGGACCTGGAAAGATAAACTGGCATGCCCAAGACTTCATGGCAGTTAATAGTTTTAATGCATTTGCCACTGCCCTTGCTGAGCTTTGGTGTAATGAAGATCACAAAGAGCAAGCAGAGGGTACTTGGGATTTCACATGGAAAAGCCATGTTGGAAGTGGGCCCGGGATGACATAATCCTGCCAGATCGCATTACTTGGTACTTGGCTAACCTGTACAAAACTTGTTTTGGTGAAACTTGAGCCTGGAGAAGCCAACTGAAGTATATTACTTTCTCATTGTTGAATGCCTCCTCGACTTGGTATAACATTTAATCTAAAACGTAAGGTAATATTTCCTGAGATAGCAATGAGTTCATGTTTTGAAATTAAATGAGCTGGGTTTCTTGCATCAGTTGGCTTTTTCTTTTTTCCTTTCTTTCTTTCTTTCTTTCTTTCTTTCTTTCTTTCTTTCTTTCTTTCTTTCTTTCTTTCTTTTTTTTTTCCTAAGTGCTAAGTGCAGTAGTAAATGTGCCCTCCATCAGGTAATGTCTGGCTGCTTACTGGAGAGGAGTGTGGAGCTGCAGACATGGTCATCTGCAGCCTCACTGGCTCTTTTGCTTAGATACTGAGCTCTGTTTTGGTTTAAGAGTCCTCTATTTTGATAAATAGTTTGTTGACCCAGAACAACTTGGGGCAAGTGTGTTTGCTTTACATTCTATTTCCTGAATATGTTACCTGCTTTCTAGCCTTTCTCCTCAAGATGCTTGTCACATCAGAAAGGATGGTTTCACACCTACCTTAAATCAGGTCAGGAGAGAAGGTATATGCATGAATCTTGTTGGAGAGAGGATGAATGAGAGAATGTAATAAGACAATACTAGGAATTTGGAGATTGGTGCATTATCCTTTTCAACAAAAGGATACTTTTCTGAAAGTATTCATGGGCATGGGGTGGGGTGTTATGCTGAAAACCCTATAATCCTGATATTACTGTCACACTGGGGGGAAAAGGCAGCTTGCAATCCAGTTCATACTGCCTGTCCATCTTTGAATTTCCCTAGTTTAAGGCTATTAGTTGGCTAGATCATTTTTTTTCATAAGGGGATTAATGGTTTATACTCAACAGTAAAATATAGTAGTTTATACATGTGTAACATTTTTCACTTTTCCACATAACAGTTCAACCCCCATTAGGTCCTCCTCTGCCATCGTGTTCCAGGACCTCGACCCTCCCCCCGGGATCTTTTACTTTGGTGCAATACACCGGCTCCAGTCCAAGTTCTGCTTTGTTATTTTTCCTTCTGTTCTTATTTTTCAACTTCTGTTTATGAGTGAGATCATCCCATATTCATCTTTCTCTTTCTTGCTGATCTCACATAACATGATTTCTTAAAGCTCCGTCCAAGATGAGATGAATAAAGTGATTACACAATTTTTAATAGCTAAGTAGTATTCCATTGTGTATATATACTACAATTTGCTCAGCCACTCATCTGTTGTTGGACACTTGGGTTGTTTTTTGGCTATTACAATTTGTGCTGCTATAAACATAGGTATATACAAATCTTTTTGGATGGGTGTGTTTGCTTCCTTAAGATCTATCCCTGGGAGAGGAATTGCCGGGTCATAGGGTAGGTCCTCTTCTAGCATTCTGAGAGTTCTCCAGACTGCTCTCCACAGGGGTTGGACCAATTGACATTCCCACCAGCAGTGCAGGAGAGTTCCTTTGTCTCCACAACCTCTCTAGCAGTTGTTGCTGCTACCTATTCTGATGTATGACATTCTCATAGGAGTGAAATTGTATCTCACTGTTGTCTTTATTTGCATTTCTCTGACAATCAGAGACTTGGGAACATTTTTTCATGTTTTTTGCCCTTTGGATCTCTTCTTTGGTGAATATTCTGTTCATATCTTCTCCCCATTTTTGGATAGGATCATTTTTTTTCTTTTCTGAGTTTGTGAGTTCCTTATATATTCTGGTTATTAGCCTCTTGTCTGATGTATGGCATGTGAAGATCTTCTCCCATTCTGTGAGGGGTCTCTTTTTGGGGTGGTGGTTTCTTTTGCTGTGAAGAAGCTTTTTAAATTGATGTAGGCCCCTTGGTTTATTTTTGTCTCAGTCTTATTTGTAATTGGATTCATATCATTGAAGACATCTTTAAAATTTAGATGGAAAAGAGTTCTGCCAATATTTTCCTCTAAGTATCTGATAGTTTCTTGTCTAAGATCCAAGTCTTTGATTCATTTGGGGCTTGCTTTTGTGTTTGGTGAAGTATAGTGGCTCAGTTTCATTCTTCTGAATGTTTTAACCCAAACTTCCCAACACCATTTGTTGTCCTTTCCCCATTTAATAGTCTGGGCACCTTTGTCAAAGAGTAGATGTCCATAGGTGTGGGGGCTCACTTCTGGGCTCTCCATTTTTTTCCACTGGTCATTGTGTCTATTTATGTTCCAGTGCAATGGCTCTATAAAACGATTTGAGATCTGGGAGTGTGATGCCTCCAGTTCTGTTCTTTCTTCTCAAGAATATTTTGGCAATTCTAGGTCTTTTCTGGTTACAGATAAACATTTGTACCTTTTGTTCTATTCTCCTAAAAAAATTGGATGAGACTTTGATGAGGATTGCATTAAATTTGCAAATGACTCTGGGTAGTATATACATTTTGATGATGTTAATTCTTCCAACCTATAAACATGGAATATCTTTCCACTTCTTTGTGTGTTTTTCTATTTCCTTGAATAGTGACTCATAATTTTCAATATATAAGTCTTTAACTTCTTTCATTAGGTTTATTCCTAGATATTTTATTGTTTTTGTTACTATAGTAAAAGAGATTGATATCTGTATTTCTTCTTCTCATTTAGTGTTTGCATACAGGAATGCCACTGACTTTTGTATGTTAATTTTGTAGCTTGACACCTTACTATATTGCCTGATAATTTCTAGGTGCTTCCTTCTAGATTCTTTAGGTTTTTCTATGTATACTATAATCTGCAAATAGGGAGGTTTTTCTATGTGTACTATCATACCATCTACAAATATCATTTCTTCCAATCTGTATCCCTTTAATTCCTTGCTCCTACCTGATTGCTATGGCAAGAACTTCCAACACTATGTGAAATGTAATGGTGACAGTGGGTAGCCCTGTCTAATACCTTATCTAAGGGGGAATGCTTCCAGTTTCTCACCACTGAGTATGATGTTGGCTATAGGTTTGCTATATATGGACTCTACTATTTTAACGAATTTCCATTTACTCCCATTTTTTGTAGCATTTTGATCATGATGGGATATTGAATTTTGTCAGAGGTCTTCTCTGCATCTGATACCAAAAGTAGACAGGAACACAACAACAAAAGAAAATTACAAACCAATATCTGATGAACATAGATGCTAAAATATTAAAAGCCTAGCCAAGTGGATACAGCAGTAAATAAAAAAGATTGTTCATCATGACCAAGAGGGGTTTATCCCAGAGATGCAAAGTTGGCTTAATATACATAAATCAATTAACATGATCAGTGCTGTGGTATCTCCGTCCCCTTCTCTCCATGAATGTGGGAGTCCTCTGAACACCAACACTTAAAAAAATAACAATAAATGTGTTTACTAAGTAAGTGAATTAAGCATTCATGAGGAAGAGAGATGTCATTACTCTGGTTTAAAGTTGGTAACAGAAGACCTCTGGAATTAGTAATTTCTGATAAAAGAAATAATCTACCAGTTTCTTCTTTGACCCTTTTAGGACTGTTAGTGCACTGTCTAATAAATAATGGCTGTTCAAGAAAGAATTGGTGAATGAGTGAATAGCTTCTCTTATGTAGTCAGAATTTATATGGTAAATATTTGTTACAGTTTCTTCCTATAGTAAAATTTATTCATTCTATCTTTTCATTTAATTAATTATTATTGTTATTTGCCTCCAGGGTTATCTCTGAGGTTCAGTGCTTGCATAATGACTTGACTATTTCTAGTGGCCATTTTTTTTTTCTGATGGAGAGAGAAATAGAGATGGATAAAGAGGGAAGGAGAGAGACAGAGGTAGAGGTAGAGACTGCCCTATGATACTGCTCCACCACTCATGAATCCTCTCTTGCAGGTAGGGACCAGGAACTGAACCCAGGTCCTTGTGCATGGTAATGTATGCACTCTACTGGGTCCACTATGACCTGGCCCCTTTGTAGTAAATATCATATGAATGTGTAATGATTAAATAAATAGATTTTAAGCAAGTAGTTAAAATCCTTTTAGGGAAGATTTAGTCCTGTATTGGTGGTTCAGTGGTAGAATTCTTGCCTTTTAGGAATGATTTCTACTTTCATATATATATATAATTTATTTACTCCCTTTTGTTGCCCTTGTTGTTTTATTATTGTAGTTATTATTGTTGTTGTCATTGTTGGATAGGACAGAGAGAAATGGAGAGAGGGGGAGAAAAAGATAGACACCTGCAGACCTGCCTTACTGCTTGTAAAGTGACTCCCTTGCAGTTGGGAAGTCGGGGCTCAAAGCGGGATCCTTACGCTGGTCCTTGTGCTTTGTGCCATGTGCGCTTAACCTGTTGTGCTACTACCTGACTCCCAGACTCCCTACTTTCTTAGCCCTACCCCCCACTCATGTCTCACGCTAGACCCAAGTCTAAGACTTGGATGCCATCTTCAACTATTATTGTCTTATAGTTTTTAGAAGTAATCAGAATGTATGAATGACATACTGCCTGATGCTTATTCAGTACATATTTGTGGACTTGAATCAAGAGCCTTAAGAAAAAGAAAAGAACTAGGCAGGTTGGTACACAGGAATGTATATTCAGATATCACCTTGGAAATGAACCAGTAAATCAACAGATCTTGATTAGAGATAGACACACTTTCTATCCTCTGGGAGTTTACTGTCCAGTTTGGAAAGATGAAGACTTTGGAGAACATGATAGCATATAATTACCCTAGATAGCATGGTGCTGCTTTGAGTATTTTTGGCTTGCTCAGAGTTATTATTGAGCCTTTTTTCTCTTCCCTTCTGGATCAGACTCACAGCTATAAGAAGCATGGAGATGTAATGAAGATTCTTTACATTCTCAGACTGCTTTCTGGGAATCCTGCAAAGACCCGACTTCTCTGATTACTCTTCTCATGGCTGAGTTCAAGAGCCTTTTGCAAACTAGGGCTTAAAATCTGGGAAAATGCTTTATGGCCATTTTTATGACCTCAAAGCAACCCACTAGCATAAGTTATTTCCCTCTCTTTGCCAAAGGGAGAAACCAAGGGCCTGGTAAATTGCCTAGGATCTCCCTGCCTGAGCTGCTCACAGGGGAGTGGCTCTCATGTGCTGGCCACAAGCTGTCTCCTCCCATTAGAGGGGCCTTGGCAGCCCTGGAAAGGCCTGTCAGCAACCTCAGCCCACATGTCCATGGCCTGGATGGTCTTCCTCAGGAAGGAGGAAGGCTCTGTTCTGAAAACTGTATACCACTGGAGCTGTGAGTTCTCAGTGCAAAATCCGAATCACAACCAGTCCTTCTACACCTGGGCCAACTGACATTCAGTGGGGGAGTGATTCACTTAGATTGTAACCCCACAGTTCTTGACTTCCATCCCAGTGCATTTTTTTTTTTAATTCCAGCATAGTTGTCTGTTGCTAGGAAAGTGTTCTCAATATGCATGAGTTTTCATTTCTTTCTTTTTTTTTTTTTTAAATAAGTATTTATTTTCACCAGAGTACTACTCAGCTCTGGCTTATGGTGGTGTGGGGATTGAACCTGGGACCTTACAGCCTCAGGCATGATAGTCTGTTTGCATAAACATTGTGCTATCTGCCTCACCCACATTTTTATTTCTTAGATGAAGGATAATGCAGTGAGTAGAGCAAAGCACTAATTATTATTACTATTATTATCATGATTATTTTATTTTTTGGGAGAGGTGGTTAGTACAATGGCTAAAGCAATACTTCTGGAGCCAGCCACCTTGGGTCCTCATTCCATCCTAGCTGTTCTTCGTGTGATCTTGCTTTTCTAGACCTCAGTTACTATAACCTGGAACGTGGGGACAGTTACAGTAATTCTCCCATCTGGGGAGCAATAAGGATGAAATATGTTAATTGATGTAAAAGCTTCAGAAAAATAACTGGGACAGTGTAAGGGCTGTCTGACTGTTGAATTCATGTTATTACATGGATTCTCACCTCTGCTCACTGGCAGTGTGACCCTGGGCTTGTTATTTGGCATCTTGTAGCCCCAGCTATCTCCTCTGGATGAATAATTCTGGCCTAGCAGGACTATTAAATAAATTAAAGATCAGCGTCTGTGGCACCTGCATGTTTGCTAGTTCCTGTGTAAATGGTCAGACCTTTCATGGCCCACACAGGTATGAGAATGCAGTATTTGCAAATGGTCAACATAGTAACTGTCTCCAGGTTGGTACGTAAGTTATTTCTTCCCTGTTGTCCTCAGAAGGAAGGACTGTTAGGACTGAATCTACTGCTGCTTCCCAGGAAGACCTGAGGCTTCACTACTGTACACTTGAAAACACAAATACTTGCATTTCTTATTGATATGTTCTGAGCATTTGCATCCTCTTATTAACCTGTACAATGGCCCAGTGACTGTAAGTGCTATGATTATTCCCATGTTATAAGTAAGAAAATGAAGCCTCAAAAAATAACAACTTGGGAGTCGGGCGGTAGCACAGTGGTTAAGCGCAGGTGGCGCAAAGCACAATGACCAGCGAGAGGATCCCGGTTCAAGCCCCCGGCTCCCCACCCGCAGGGGAGTCGTTTCACAAGCGATGAAGCAGGTCTGCAGGTGTCTGTCTTTCTCTTCCCTCTCTATCTCCCCCTCCTCTCTCCATTTCTCTCTGTCCTATCCTACAACGAAGACATCAATAACAACAATAATAACTACAACAATAAAACAACAAGGGCAAAAACAAAGGGGAAATGAATAAATAAATATAAAACAAAAAAAAATAACAACTTTCTCTGAATCATAGTGAGAGTCGGAGCCACCATGTAAAAGCTAGAAGAATCTGACTTGAAAAATACAGCCCCTTCACCACTCAGTGCTCGCAAATGTGTCAGGCCCTGGTTGCATACAGTCCTGTAGGGGGTGATCTCATTCACATGAGGGACCACAGAGGAAGATGGCACACCCTCCTGGGTTAACCATTACCACTTCACCTGCTGCCAGGTGACAGAGGACAAGGCAACGGAACTGTAGCCTGCAACGCCTCCCCTTGCCCTTTCACCCCAACCCAGATGCAGTGTGCACCTCAGGCCCTTCCCGGCCCAGGCATGGAGCCCAGGGGGAGCAGATGCAGGCCTGGCTCTGGGCAGAAAGAAACTGCACCTGAGAGCCGCTCAAAGGGATCATGTTAATCTGCAGAGGAAAGGTCCCTACCCTGTAGCCGTGGCAGTGCTGGGAAGATCTTCCCTTAAAAAGTGTTCTCAAGACAGAGCATTGGCAACTGGACACTTTCCTTAAGCTAGGTAAGAGCTTGGGGCAAGCCTAATGGTTGGGTAGGAAACCTGGGCTGTGGCCAGCCAGAGAGTCCCCTCAGAGAAGAGGTCAGCAGCTCACAAGTGTGGAGGGCATCTAAGACTCAGGATTGGCTGCTTTAGCCATAAAGTGACACACACAAGCTACTTGGCTCTAGCCATCAGGAGGTGAACATGACCATTCCTTACTAGAGGGACTAGACTGGGAGCAAGTGTGAGAGAAGATGCCAGGGGAGATAGTTTGCAAATGATCACCTTTGCCACTATCATCTAGCCTCACTGTGGGGTCCCCATGATGGAGTCTTCTGGGCATGGGGTGGGGACCAGTAGACCTGCCTTTCACATGCATGACGGCTTTCTATACCTACGTGGTAATAGGAGGCGACCATATTCAGCTACTGAGGGAGGTCCCCCCACCCCCAACCCACCTGCCTCTCTCCCTACCACCTGACCTTAGGTCCTGGGTCATAGGCTCCAGATATCTCTGTGTGGGTGACATCCTTGTGTTGTGGGTACCTGGGCTTTGACCCTCTCATTCATCAGTCCTGCCAGTCAAAGCTTCCCCTGCCCAGGGCGCTTGTTTCTAAGTACTTGAAATCATCACCTCCCATCCCTTCTTTTTGCCAATGCCAACACTGGTCTGCTGCAATGGAGGGCACTCCTTATAAACACACACCACTTTCTGGTATAACTGAAGTCCCAGGTTCCATCTGGCATGACATGAGAATGCTAGAAGGATGAAAAAGAAAAACAATCTTTAATGCTCAATGTGAAAGCCAGGAAGCAAAAATCTCTGCAGAATTGCCAGCCACTGGAGCTCGGTCTCTGGAGGGATAGAGGCTCTGGTTTCTGTCTTCCTTTGGGACATTTTCTTTTCTTTATTCAGGACTTTCAGTTTCATTAATAGGTACCCTTAATACTCTTATCTCAGCATGCCTTCTGGGTTTACTGAAGCATAATACCAGAACATATTCTTCCTTGAAAGTCACAGTGCATTCCACAGGAGGCTTCAGGCTCTTCTTAACTTTGACACTGTAGATTAAGAGGGCGCTGCAGTTGGGGGTGAGGATAGGGGATGTCTGTGGCAGAAGGAGTGAGATTTCAGAGACAGGGTCTCTGGGCTACTCAGCTTTGAGGGAACCATTATCCTTTAATAAGGGTGGGTGTGCTGCCTTAAGCTAGTTTCAGTGTCTATTTTATATAACAATAACTGGTCGTGTCCAGACTTAAAGGTGTTTGTTGTCCATCTCTGCTTTAGTAGCTGTATATGTAATCAGTTTCACTTCTATGAATTTAGAAAAGCCAATCAAACCAGGGAAAGTTCCAGCAATGTTATGAGTCACTCTTTCAGGAAGCTTTAGTTCTGTGCCAAAGTGTGCCCTGTCTTTTCAGTTGCTTTCCTCACTTCCTTCTGTCCAGATTCCTAGCACGTGGCCCAGGCCTCTCCCATCTGGACTGTACCATGTTCCTATAGCTCCCTTCCTCCAGTTTTCTCCTTCCTTCCTCACTGGTTTTTCAGAGGACAAGTCCCCACAACAAGTCCTGACCAGGTGCTTTTAGGCTTTCCACTTGATGAGAGAAGCAGATTCCTTCACAAAATTCCTTTTTTTTTTTTTAACTTTTTCCTTTTTCCTTAACTTGCCGCTATTTTGATCTTAGACTGTGGCTAGGAGCCAGCTTCCCCACATCATTGTCCTTTACCTCCTCCTCTGTTGCACCATTTAACGTTTTGCTGATGACACTGATTGTCTGTCTTCCTGTTGGAGCTGCTGTGGTCAGGAAGAGGCAGTGGAGGTGGGCCAGGCAGTAAGGTGCTGTTGTTCTGGCTGAAAGAATCCAGTCCCAGTGTTGGTATGCATGAGACCCCTTCTGTTTCATTTGGTTTAAATCCCCCCTGCTTAACACTATTCTATTTACATAACCACTTCATTCTATTTATATAACCGCTGTTAACAAGTACCTCCCTCCAGGGCATTGGTTCAATCCCCACTGTTTCATGATATGTTTTTGCTCCACCCCCCCTCCTTGTCACACCCTGATCCTCTCCTTGTCACACTCTGATTGTCACCAGTCACTTTTCTCTCCACCCTCTCTATGTCACACCCTGTTTCCACCCTACTTGGCAAGTATATATAAAGACAGCATTGTGAGTTTTAGAGTACTTTACCTTTAGTTTAGCTTAGCTCGTCTTAGATTGTGCTGCGTCCTGCATGAATAAAGAGATACTGCCTACAGCTCAACTATGAGTCCCTGGTCGTCTGTTACCCGCCCGTGAAGCCAGCCCGGAGAAAACAACCTAACCCGTCGAAAACGACACCCAGGACACTGGATGGATTTTCAAAACGTAAGAACCTGGCTCCATCCCTACTCTGCTGTTTGGGACTGATAGAACTCCGGCAAGTGCTTAGTTTCCTGAGCCAACCACAATACTGACCCTCAGCAGTTGTCCTGAGGGTTCAGTGAAGTTGCGTGTGTGGAGTATTCATCATGGTGGCCATTGCATATGGTTGGAGTATTGGAAATAATTATCACCTTCCTCTTTTAGTTTTCTGGAAGTTGTGGGAGGGGTTCTGATCTGCATAATAGGGTTGTTGTGACCCTAACCCTAGTGACTTAGCCTTAGCAGTCCTCCTTACTATGGCCCCAGTCTGATCCTCTCCCTCTGGTCGCTGGGAGAGGCCTCCAAGGTGACACATACTCAGATCCACCTGGTAAAAAGGCTAGTGAACCAGTCCTGGGCCCTGGTTGCTTCTGAATGAGAAAACTCTGTACCAAAAGCCAGTTGATGGTGGTTGAGTTCATCTAGTGATATGACATGTTGACACTGTCCCCTTATATGTGGGTCTTCTTTTCTGTCATAAACTAAGTGTATCCTCTTTACAGCCCAGGGACACCCTCTGATACAAGTTCCTTGGCGATTCCTATGTCTCTGCCAGTGCAAAGAGCTTGAGGCTTTTGCAATTCTCCAAGCATCTGGCCTGCCTTATCCAGATGACATTTGGAATTTTAATCTTCTAGTTATGGCTTTTCATAAATCTGGTTTGAAATCATCACTGCCAATCTCTGCTGTGGGAAAATGGCTTTAAAAAGATGTGGGAGAGGGTAGTTCCCGCATGTGTATGTGTGGCTGACTAGAAAGTACATGGGACATTGCAGGGAGTCTGCGGGTGGAGGCTTGGCACTTGTTTCAGACTGTGGACTAAGCACTGCTTTAGTTTTGTTGCCCTCTCGTCTACTGAATTGGCTGTTAGGGTTCAGAAACGGTGCTGTGCAAGCAATCTATTTGATGCCTAGCTGGTAACTTCCGTAGGTCATTTCATAGCTGTTTTATTTGATACCCATTGTACAGACAGCATTTTCTCTGACATTCAGATATATGAAGTAGCTTACCTGAGATTACTTTGTGAACAGTGGAGGGCATTTATTTGTTTTTGTTTTTCCTTTCTTGACCAGGGCACCACTTAGGCTGTTCGTGGTGCTGAGGATCAAGCTTGGGGCCTCTAGAAATTAAGTCCTGGTTGCTATCTCCTCAGTCCTAGTGGAAGGTTTATTTTTGTTTTTCCAAGTCCAGGTATGACTGACTTTAAAGCCTGGAGCTTTCCTGGTACTGTCTCCCATTAATCTGGGGGTTTGGGGAAGCAAAGCCCTCAAAAATCCATGGACCCCAAACACTTGTTCTGCTTCAGCTGACATTCAGTCTTCTCAGAGCTCATTCTCTTTCACTTTTTAGGGAGGCAGTGGGTCTTAAGACAGGAAGGGCCGAGGTTGGAAGTCTTTGCTAGGGTCCCGGGAACCGCGGCTTCTTGAGGACAATGGAAGAAACAGAAAACTTTAGCAGGGGAATGGTGTGAATGACTCCAGCAGTTGTTAAAGGGCCTCTTGTGGCAGAGTCCTTTTCCTATGTGTTGACTGAAAGTATTCTGATGTCCAGACACCCTGCTCCTATACCTGCGAGTACCCCAGGACCCCCAGATGAGTAGATGCTTCAGAGAGAAAGACAGTTTCTGTCAACTTTGGGCTTCACCACTCCAAAGAGGGAGACAGAGACAGAGGGGAAGACACCATAGCACTGAAACATTTCCCAGTGTGGTGGGGACTGAATTCAAGCCTGGGTTGCACTCATGGAAAATCAGGCTTCTTTCCAGGCAAACTGTCTTGCCTGCCATAGAGAAACTTGTTATAGGATTTGGAAAGGTGAAGAAGAAAGAAAGAAGACATTCCAGATTATAGATGATCACCAATTTTCTGTTGTTTGTTTGCTTCAAGGATTATTTCTGGGGCCCAGTGCCCAAACTACAAATCTGCTGCTCCTGGAGGCCATTTTTCCTATTTTATTGGATAGGACAGAGAGAAATTGAGAGGGAAGGGGGAGATAGAGAGGGAGAGAGACAGAGAGACACCTGAAAACCTGCTTCATCTCTTGTGAAGGATCCTCCCTGTAGGTAGGGAGCCCAGGATCCCAGAACCTTGCACAGGTCCTTGTGCTTAGTGCTGTGTGCACCACCAGCCGGCCCCCTCCAGTATGGTTCTTTAAGTGTCACAGAGTTGTGTGCTTGCCACCAAAACTCTGCAAAGAAGTTATCACATCAGGAGAACAGAGGAACTTGTTTCTGTGTGGGTCTCAGTGTGGGCAGCTGTACAGTGTGTAATTTGGAATCCGTTGTCCTGTGCAATGAATCTGGCACCATCCACAATGGATCAGCATAGGTAGAGTGGACTGCACCTGGCCAGTACCTTTGCTGTCATGGTGTGGTTGAGCGAGGAGGCTGGGGGATTCTTGCTTGAGTTCCCAAAAGTCTCTGGCCTGTCTCGCCAAGATGGTCCAGGATTTACTTGTTTCTCTTTCAGAGCACGTGTGTACCAGTAAGGGAACAAAGTCCCAGGTACAGTAGCAGTGGTAGCAAACCCTTTCTTTGTAGCCTTTGCTTCATTCCACACTATTGGCTAGGGCATCCGTGCCTGGAGAGACTACTTAGTGTGGTTGCCAGTGACTTGTAGCAGTCAAAAGGAGGCTGGAACCTTTGCTGGAGGGTAATTTACTGGAGAAATTCTTTTTAACTGCCTGCCCCTGGGCTTCATTCAGCCAAAGGCCTCAAACTTGGATAGAAGAGCAAATCTTGGCAGATTCCTGGAGCCCAAGGGAGCCCTCATCTTTTACTAAATTAACATGTTGTTTGGCTAGTCCAGATGTGACATTATTAGTGGTTTCACAGAGTTTCTCCCATAATCCCTCCTCCCAGTTTATTCCTACTGAGTCCCTCTCTTCCCCCACCTACCCCTTCCCCAACATTGGCTGAATGTATACAGAGAGAGTAGCATTGGATTCACCTCTGATAAACCTATGTTTTGTGGGATCTCTTGAGTTTTACAGCATTTGAAGGTGGCTCATAACCTTGCAGAGGAAAAGAGGGTCTCATCTGCTTTTTAGGAGTTATTCCAGGCAAGGCTGCTCCTTTAGTCTGCTTGTGATGATCTCATACCACCAGGGTCCCAGAAGTAAGGAAGATATCTATTTCCCTTATCATATAAAATGCAACTTCCATTTCTCCATTTCTAAATACAAGTCCTGAGACCTGCTCATTAAACTCCTCTTCTTATCAAATTGTTTTATTTTGAAAGTGTGGGCCCTGAACAGATCTGAAACCAAACTACCCTGTGATAACTTAATGTGATGTGAGCTTACTAGCTTGGTAATTCCTTACCTTAAGGGGGTGAAAAGAGAGAGAGAAGAAGATATGAAACAGATATGTATGTATGTGTGGGGGGGGTCACTTTATGTTAATATGAATATGAGTTCTCATTGCATTGTGGTTAAAATGTAAGGCTATGTAGAAGCTAAGTTGAACTTTCCAAATTGTTGGGTCCCCAACTTCATCTCTAGCCTTGGGTAATTTATTTAACTCTCAGCTTCAGAAAATTCCCTTCCCCCCTAACCTTCCCGCCCAGTGCTGCCAACAAAAGCATGAGGCCAAAATGAATACCAGGGTCTTACCCCAGGACCTAAATATAATTGTCAACTAGGTCAGCTAAGCTTCTTCACAGAGTTATGCGGAATTTCAGAAGCACAAAAGAGAACTGTATTTTTTCAGGGAGGGTTTGTTTTTTAACCCCTGAAGTAACCTTATAGTTTATTTTTCCTTGTCTGATTGCAATCTCCCAAGTCGTTGACAGTTGGCCTTTGAAATGAGTCAGCTTTGATCAACGATATGGCAGCCAGACAGGTCATTTTTACTGTCTGTGATTTAGTCTAACCAGTTTGGCAACAGCAGGTCCCATTCCGGGGTGGGGAGTGGAAAATGGTGGACACAGAGCCAGTCAGTGATAAGGTGACAGGCTGGCCTCCCTACTTGGAGACCTACTTGGTCTCCCCCAGAGAAGCTTCCTTTGCCAGCCCTTTAGTCCTCACCCTCTGCCACCTCTGCTGTGTCTTCTCCAGATCCAACATTTCATTAGATTATCAAATGATCCAGTTCATCTTCACTTTCTTCTATGTTCCACTTCCTGTTCCCTCTCTAAGGCCCCCTAGGAAACAGTGTTGAGGACCTGTGTACTTGCAGCAGAGGAAGGCAGTGTGGGGCTCCACCCTCGAAAGCTTCATGTCAGGTGCATGTGCACTGTGAGCCTGACTGACCACATGCAGGCCCATTTTAGGAGGATAAGGCAGTGCTGACACCGTAACTCCAGTCTTGGACAACTTATATCATCTGCAAGCTTTGATTCTTCAAAATATCTTTATGTAGAAAAAAAACAAGAAAAAAAAATAAACAACCACTGCTTTGGACTCCCAAGATAAAGATTCAATTAGAAGTACCTGTGTGTATCTTTTTTTTTCCTGCTACCAGGGTTATTGCTGGGGCTCAGAGCCTTATGTGATGAACACCTGGCAGTCATTTCCCACCCACCCAACCTTTTTATTCCTTTATTTGATAGGGAAAAGAGAAATTGGGAGGGTAAAGGGAGATAGATAGAGGCAGAGAGACACCTACAGTATTTGCTTCACTGCTCATTAAACGTCCCCCCTGTAGGCAGGGAGCAGGGGCTCGAACCCAAGTCCTTGTCATGGTTACGTGTGCACTTAAGGAGGTGCACCACCACCTGACACCCTAGAAGTACTTGTTTAAATGCCTTGTACTGTATGTCACATAGTATGGACTTAAAAATAAGAGCAAAGATTATTGATTTAATTTAATAATCACCATTGTCATCATTATCCATCATCACTTGGGGAACTGCAAGGGTATGAGAACTGAAGCTTTGTTCTCTGAAAGGTATTGTAGGAGACTGAAACATTTTCATTACATAGAGTCAAATGGAAGAGATACCACTTTCTATTTCTGAAAGGCTAGAAGGCTTTAATCTCTGGTGTTTTCCCTGACAAGCTATGATCAGCATTCAATTTAGTAGAAGATAGTGCTCGCAAAGGTAGTGTCAGATGGTTTCCTTAGGCGTTAGGGAGGCCTTCAGCCTCATGAGTTTGGGGGAACTTGGCATGGCACTCATCAAGGAGGGAGGGGATTGGGCTGGTGGGGGGCTTCCAACCCTATGATTATCACATTCTGGGTTCCAAGAAGTCCTCTGCTCTTTTTTTTTTCTTTCTTTTAGGCAAGGCCATCTGGCAGAAGATGTCATACCTCCTTCTTCAGCAGTGACTTATGTGACTGCTGTGGCTCCCTTTACCCTTCCTGCCACTGTGGTCTATGCCCTGGCTTCCTTCTGTTAAACATCTTTTCAATCAGGCAATGGCCATACTCTTAATTTTGGCTTGGATAAGTGATGAATTCAGGCTGTGTAAAATTAGGCTATTTCTTCTGGCCAGACTCAAGCATAGTAGGTTATTATCTATTCACAATGGGAAATGGTTCTGTAGGATAAAAGTTAGAGGGTACAGACATTTTGCAGGGATTACATAGACGCTGCATGTAATTCATCCAGAGAAAACAGAGTCCTATATAGAAAAAGCAGTAGTTACTGTTGGATGAATACTCAGGAATCCCCTCTACCCACCCCCACCCCCCACCCCCTGCAGCTGAGGAGAAAGGCCCAAGCCAGGCAAGTCCTACTTGCTTCTCCCTGCTGTTGCACAGAGAGCTCTGTGTGCCACAGAACCGGCTCTTCTACCTGCGGGTACCAAGGAGCCAAGTTAAGAAGAATAACAACCTGACTTGTTTGACACGCATTTCCTCTGCCTCACCCTGTCTGTGACTTGTGAAATGGGAAATGGTCGAACAAACATGGGCCTTGCTAGGAACCTTTGGCAAGGGTAAGGAGAGTAGGCAGGCAGGAGAGAGCTGGGATTAAGAGCACCAGGAGAGCGAGATGTTATACTGTGATCTGTGGTTACTGTGCTTAAAGCTGCTTACTTCTGACTTTCTAAATTCAGGTCTGTCTGCTCATACAGGGGGAAGAGCCATGTGGCTTAGAATGTGGCATGTGTTAGCATGTATTTTTAACACTGCTAACTTTGGGGGTAATCTGTGTAAGGATTGAGTAATACTAGCCTTAGAAAACTCCAGTATAGTGGCCTAGGAGGTGGCACAAGGCACTGGACTCTCAAGCATGAGAGCATGAGATCCTGAGTTCATTTTCTGGCATCACATGTACCAGAGTAATTCTCTTTCTCTCTTCTTCTTCTTACTCTCTCATAAATAAATCAATTTTGGGCGGTGGAAGGGAGTGGGTGGGTAGATAGCATAATAGTTATGCGAAGAGTCTCTCATGCCTGAGGCTCCGGGGTCCAAGGTTCCTCTCCCCCCTCAACCCCACCCCCACATCATAAACCA
Organism: Erinaceus europaeus; assembly: GCF_950295315.1. Classification (NCBI taxonomy): domain Eukaryota; kingdom Metazoa; phylum Chordata; class Mammalia; order Eulipotyphla; family Erinaceidae; genus Erinaceus; species Erinaceus europaeus. Next base: position 72,552,083 of record NC_080178.1, on the reverse strand, counting down.
GAGCTGAGCAGGGCTCTGGTAAAAATAAATAAATAAATCTTTAAAAACAAATAAATAATGTATTTTAACAACTCCATTATAGATGGGGAAATGGGGAAAAAATGAATCATGTTTCACCAAACAGATGGTTGGGGTCAACACAGGAAAGCCACTCAGAGAGTTAGAGCTGGAGATCATGAGCATCCCATAAGCACCTGGGACATGGACCCTTCTCTGCTCCACTCCTGTACACAAGTTCCCTCTGTCGGGGGGAAGAAATCAAAAGTAAGACAGGAAATGGGAGTGGGGCTGATCTTAGCACAAAGCAAACACATTGCATGCTGTGGGAGGAGTTTTTACCAAGGCGACCACTCCTGGCCATCTGAGGGGACAATGGGACACTTGCCCAGGTGTTATGTAAATAGGGTCTAAGTAAAGGAAAGGAGTAGTACATGAGAGGTGCTGCTTCTTCTCTCTCTTCTCTTCTCTTCTCTTCTCTTCTCTTCTCTTCTCTTCTCTTCTCGTCCTCAGGGAGATCTTCTCCCCAACATTTTCTATACTTTTTAAATTACTTTTGCACTTTTTTTTTAAACCTCACAACAGCAATAAGGGAAGTTTGGCCCTTGCATATGTGGTCATGGAGTTTGTCTGGTAATTCTTTCAAGGAGCCCCATGATGAACCCTCATGGGAGTGAACTGATGACCTGGGGATGTCCACAGTGCCAGTCAGCTCCCCCCTTAACAAAATGGCTAGTTACCTAGGATTCTTTCTGTCAGTGCTTTCCTATACTCCAATGTGATGGCAGTTTTGCTTCTTAACCGTGAGTCTTGTATAATATCCAAATGCTGTGTGAGTCATCAGATATGAAATGCCAGGTATTTTACTCCAGTTTGAGAGAGTTATCAGTGGCCAAATCTGTGAATGGTGTTGCAGGAGGAGCTATGAACCACATTATTGTGAAAACCAGGACATCCCATTTGCTGACTATAATGGATGACCACGGGTACAGTGAATGCGCTCCCTGTTGAATTCTTTATAATCCAGCCAGTCCACCCATTCTGGATTCTGGCCCTCCAACACATTCTTATGGGCATTTGAGTTGGCCTTTTTAAAAGTTAAAAAAAATTTTTTTTTATTTAGTTTATTTGTTATTGGTTAGAGAAAGAGAAAAATTGAGAGGTGTGGGGAAAATAAAGAGGGAGACAGAGAGACACCTGCAGCCCTGCTTCATCACTTGTGGAGCTTTCCTCCTGCAGGTGGGGACCAGGGGCTTGAACCTGGGTCCTTGTGAACTGTAGTGTGTGTGCTTAACCAGGTGTGCCACTGCCTGGCCCTGACTTGGCATTTGTAAGAGGATATGAGGATGATAATCTAATACCTTGCCTCCAGAGACCTTAAAATACAGATATAGAGATCAAGATACTTAAGTACCTGAATGAAAATCCCAAGATAGAAATCAGAATGGGGAAGTGGGTGGCATTTGAGTCAGCTGCTATTTAAGAAAGAGTCCCACTTGGTGAAGGTGGTACATTTTCACTGCAGCAGTAAAGACCCAGAAGCTGGAAAGAGGTGGTTTTCTGATGATTAGTTATCCTTGGATTGGACTAAAGTGAAAGAGAGGAATATGAAACCAAGGGTTCTTGCCTTTTCTCTTCTCTCTTTCTTTTAAATTATATTTTATTTATTTACTTATTTATAGGACAGAGACAAAGAGAAATCGAGAGGGGATAAGAAAATAGAGAAGGAAGCGAGACAGAAAGACACTTGCAGCTCTGTTTCACCACTCATGAAGTTTCTCCCCTGTGGATGGGGACTGGGGGCTTGAACCTGGGTTCTTGTGCATGATAACATGTGCACTCAACGAGGTGCACCACCACCCAGCCCTTTCTCCCTTTCTCTCTTTCTCCTTTCTTTTCTCTTCTTTTAAGGAGCATTTCTTAAAAGTCAAGTTAAGAAATTAGAGCTTTGATTTTGTCAAAAATAGAACTTAGTGACCTTCATTTGAACCTGGGCCTATACTTATAGTTTCTGAATGACTTTCTACTTTCTTTTCTCTTTTTTTATTTTATTATTTTTTTCCTTTTGTTGCCCTTGTTGTTTATTGTTATTGCTGTTATTGTTATTGCTGTCATTGTTGTTTGATAGGACAGAGAGAAATTGAGAGAGGAGGGGAAGCCAGAGAGGGGAGAGAAAGATAGACACCTGCAGACCTGCTTCACCCTCTGTGAAGCGAACCCCCTGCAGGTGGGGAGCCAGGGATTCGAACCAGGATCCTTACACCTGTCCTTGCGCTTTGTGTCATGTGCACTTAACCTGCTGAGCCACCCCCCGGCTCCCTGACTTTCTACTTTCTATCTAAAGATTAGAAGTGAGCTGAGAGATGGGTGGTAGCTGGTTCAGCAGTGCCAGGTACACATAGTAGTACTACCTGGACTTCTCCTTTCATAACTTTTTTTCTTTTCAAATCTTTTACTTTACACTTTTCACTTTTATTGACAGCTTCCTCCTTTTTTTTTTTCCAGACACTTCTGCAAGACCTGATCTGTAGCCTTACCTCTCAGCCCTCTAGGAATATTAGAGTTTAGAGATGAAGGTTCAGTTTTCCTGACCTCTTCTATCTTTGGAATCTGTTCCTTGGCTATAAATAAGGCTGTTGCTTAGTGCTAGTATTGATGGTATTTGCAGCTGTCCTTTGGGAGATGGACTCAGACAAATAACCCATTTTCAAGAGGACATGGCCATTAGGTGACAGCTATTTATGGTTCTGTTGACTAGGGACAAACCTGAACTGTCAGTGGCATTAAAATTTCATGTGCTGTGAGCTGCCTTTCCTTATCAGATTGTCTCTTCCTATTTAGTTGAAATATCTAGCTGTGTCCATCTAGGTTCTTCAAAAAAGATAAGCTATTAAATCTTGAGGGGCCCCCATGTTCTGGCTGTGGGGATTTACCCTATAGTTCCTCTCAGCCTCCAGCATTCCCCTAAACCCATGGGCTCACATTTTCATCTTGGAGAGGAGAACTGAAGGTCAAAAGGCAAGACGGCTTGTCCAGAGTGACCCCATCCTTAAGTAAGTGACAGAGCCAGACCTCTGGAATCACAGCTGGGATAATTTCCATAAAGTCATGCATGCGTGATTTCTGAAGACAGGAAGGGTTTTATTTATTTATTTTGCCCCCTGATAATGCAGTCACTTAAAGTTAAGTAGTTAATTGGGCGTGCCATTTTTAAAAAGCTTGTTCAAGCTGAATTTACCTCCATAGCCAGTGTGCTATCTCTGTAGAGTTTCTTTCCCACACCCTAAGATAAGGCCTTCAATTGCCAGGCTAGATCCACTATAACTTCATAACATAATGTATGTTGTAGACGACTGAATTCTCTCATTAGAAAATATTCCTTCTCCAAATTCTTTTTCTCCATCAAAGAGCTATTACATAGTATGTGATAGCAATTTCTCAGTGGACTTGACATTGAAATTCTCTGTAGGGAATTAACCTGCATCAGTCACCTCTGCTGTCACCACAGTCCTTTCATCTCAAGTACCTGTACTACTTCAATGTAAACCTTGGAACATGATCAGGCCTGGGGCAGGCAAAAGAAGTCCTGATCTGTACATTAATATTGATTCTTAGGAAAAAAAAAAAAGATGGATGCAGTGGTTAAGAACCTGGGCTCTGGGGACCAGGGAGGTGGTTTAATCTCATATTTGTAAAACAAGTTTCATTTTCGGGACCATGTGAGAGAAGCAAGGAGAACTCCACAAATGGCAGAACAGTTGCTTTACTTTCTACCTCTAATATTGCCTCTCTCTCTCATTTAAAAAAAAGAATGGGAGGCCGGGTGGTGGTACTCCTGGTTGAGCTCATATGTTACAATGTGCCAGATACTCAGGTTTGACCCCCTAGTCCCCACCTATAGGGGGAAGGAAAGCTTTGTGAGCGGTGAAGCAGTGTTGGAGGTGTCTTCCTCTCTTCCTGTCTATCTCCCCCTTCCCTCTTGATTTCTGCCTGTCTCTCTCCAATAAATAAATAAAGATAATAAAAAGGAATAGAGGACAGAGAGGTGCTTCAGTGGTAACACTGAAGCACGTGTGAAACACTGAGTTCAATCTCCTGTACTGCATTAAAATAACAGTCATAGTCTGGCTTTTGAAAAGAGAAGACTTGGCTTGAAGACAGTACGATTAACTGTTGAAACCTCAGCAAATAACATCTGTGGATCTTAGTTTTCCTACCTTTGAGATGATTTTTCATTTCATGAGAGGGGTGGATAATTTATTTTAATATTCTTAAATCTCACATTCTGTATGCTATAGTATGCTAATACTTTGATTCATTGGGGGAAATGCTAGAAATCACACTATGCTATCTCTCTCATCACATAGTGTTGATCTTCTACATATTAAGAAGTAACTGAGTGGGTGTATGATAGCTCAGCCAGTAAATTTGTGCCATATTACATGCAGGGTCCTGGGTTTGAGTTCTGGCATTACATGGGAGTACTGTGGACAGCATAGATGGAGCTCCATGGACGACGGAATGGTGCTGTTGTTTTTCTCTCTTTTTCTCTTTGATCCCCTCTTCCCCTCTCTCTCTAAAATGAAGAGTGGAAATGTTGATCCAGAAGAGGCTGCTCAGCAAGGGTATACTGCATGCTCGAGACCACGGCGCTTCCCCACCTCTACCCACAAAGAAGTTCACTTGAGTGTTTATGGAAGATCAGCTTCTGTGTAGATGTGATCAGATAGTTAACTTAACCATTCCTGCCTAAGTGTCAGGATTCTCTCAAGAGCTTTTTTGGGGGAAAGTTATTGGTGCCATTCATATAATCACCTTCTGTGATGGAGGGACTAGGACATCTGTGACTTTAAAAGCCCCAGAGGACTCTGATGAGCAACTTGAATTGAGGGGACTTGTGTAACCAGCATGTTGGGCACATGTGGTCAGAGTGAGTGGACAGAACCATTGAGTTTCTCCCTACCATAGGATGAAGACAACAGGTCCTTGTCTGCCCATTCACAAAATGTTCTGTTGTCACAGTAACTTGCTAAGACAGTTTCAAGTGAGAAATCAGAATACCCTCCTGTATAATATTAATCAAAGCTCTAGACATGGGTTCTGACAAGGACTAACACACTGAGGAGAATGAAGCCAGGTCCTTCTTCACCTCAAGAAGGTTGTGCAGAGTAAAAAGATTCTTACTAGGAAGCCATCTTCCTGAACCGGTCCCCTGCTCTGTTGAAAGCCAGAGCACTTCATGGGCTCCCCCCTTTTGGGGGCGGTGGGCAAGATAAGTCTAAGTTTGCAATCTCTACAAGCAGATGCTTAAATCCTCTGCCTCTTGATGGGAACTTGAGGGCAACCTCAGTCTGCTCTGGTCTCCAGGCTCCGCCATAAACAATTCCCTCTCTTTGTGTGTGTGTCTTTCTAGATTCTCAGAGCAGAAGTTAGACCTAAGCCCAGCATCTCTAATTTTAAGAATAGTCATCTCAGGTTCCTCACACAGACCTCCACCTCCAGGCACATAGCAAATAGTGTGCTCACAACACTGTGTTCTCCTAGGATACCCTCCTCAGAAACATGACTCTCCCTTCCCTCTCTCTCTCTCTCCCTATACACTTTGTCACTTTTTATGTCCTTCATCTGATGAAGCAGCACAGTCTTGAAAGTGACTGTTAAGACTTTGCTATCCTATATTTTGCATGTCTGGGTCATGCTTACTTTGGAACCTCAGTTTAAACCCACTCTGTTGTGCTGAGTTACTTGCGTAGTGACCCAGGGCCCAGGCCATTGTCAGGAAGGCTTGGTTTTGAAACCCCAAGCAAGTGTCTCAACCTCTTTGAACTGAGATTCCTGGCGAGTTATATTTGACCGGCCATGGACATTACAAACCTGAAAGGCTTAAATGTGACAAGGACATCTTAAGGGCTTACTGCCTGACACCTGGGAAGGGATCCATGCTACATTTAATGCTCTTTAGTTCAACACAAGCCTGCCTAGCTGCCCCCTTTAAAACTCCATCTGTAAATGGACAACCAGCTGGAGAAGGATGCCTTCCTGCTGCTCCAGGGGGAACACTCCTCTGAGTGAACCAGTTCCTTGTCTGGAAGCCACTAGGGGGAAGGTCTCTCTGAGACCTACTTAACAAAAGCAGGGTCACAGAGCTAACTGCTCGAAGCAAGTTATCAGGCAGTACAACATGGAGTTGGATTTGCATCTGTGAAGCAGATGGCCAGCCCAAGGTGATTAAGTTAGTTTTATTCTGTTTAGTGAGATTAATTTGTCATTTTATTATTATTTTTCTAAGAGAGATGTGATTTTGTTATCTTGGCAAAAGTGATTTGTAGATGGAGTTTATTCTGTAATGGAACACCAGGGGCACAGTAGGGCCTTGAAAAACCCTAGTTTTCTTTTTTTTTTTTTAATTTCTTTATTGGGGAATTAATGTTTTACATTCAACAGTAAATACAATAGTTTGTACATGCATAACATTTCCCGGTTTCCATATAACAATACAACCAACCCCCTCTAGGTCCTCTGTCATCCTTTTTGGACCTGTATTCTCCCCCACCCACCCACCCACCCCAGAGTCTTTTACTTTGGTGCAATACGCCAATTCCAGTTCAGGTTCTACTTGTGTTTTCTCTTCTGATCTTGTTTTTCAACTTCTGCCTGAGAGTGAGATCATCCCATATTCATCTTTCTGTTTCTGACTTATTTCACTTAGCATGAATTTTTCAAGGTCCATCCAAGAAGGGCTGAAAATGGTAAAGTCACAATTTTTTATAGCTGAGGAGTATTCCATTGTGTATATACACCACAACTTGCTCAGCTATTCATCTGTTGTTGGATACCTGGGTTGCTTCCAGGTGAGAAACTCTAGTTTTCTAGTTATCTATTAATAATGGGGACAATTATATAGCATGCTGTCCAGCAGACTGAAATGCTATTGCTAGTAAAAAGTGACTTAAATGTTCAATCAGGAGGAGGATTTTTAGCCCCTTACAAAAATCTTTAGACTTTTTAAATGAGCCCCTAAATACTAAATTTGTTTTGGAGATATTTTTACTCTGTCAACTTCTTAGGATCTATTATTTTCTGTTTTACATTTTTAATGCCTCCTGTCACTTTTGATCAGACTAGTTTGAGGGAACCTGAGGCATTTTGAATCTTTCTTTCCTATGTGAGGAAGAATCAAATGCGGAATCTTTAAAAATCAAGTGGGATCCTTTGAGTTAGATCTTAGGGTTGTTAACTGGGAGAGCCCCAACACTTTTTTCTTAGGACACAAATAGTTCTTTCATTGCCCTTTGAAAGGATCAAAGCAAAACCTGGAGTTTTGAATGGCTTTTGTTGTTGTTGTTGTTAAGTCCTTTAATCTTCAGCAGTTACTAATGAGTAACCAAGAGAATGCATCTTTCAGAACATAATATCTGCAAGAATTACTTGTGATTCTTTTTGCAGGGCCAATTTATCTGTTCTCAATTATTTATTCAAGTCATTATGAGATTATTGGTATTTGATTCATACTTCGGTTCTCCTCTAATGCTGCTTTATTCATGTTGTTGCCTCCAGTGTTTCAGTGTCGACTGTCAGCAGCTCTTTCAGTGAGTTCTGATATCCTTGGATTTTCCCTCCTGGTAGGTTTTGGTGTGGAGACATTTCTTTTCTTTCATGTATTCCAGGACCTGTCCTGAATATTTCCTATCCCCCATGAATGACCATTCCTCCACAGGATGATTACTGGTTTCTTATGTTGACTAGTGAGTTTAGAAACCAAATTATGGATACTGGTTATGTTAGTTATGTAAGGGAGCAAATTGCTGCCAACTCAAAACACGCCAAAGTGTGTCACTGGCAAAAGTTTAATTTCACAGGAGGCGTCCTGAAGGCAGAATGAGGCTTGATTTTTGAGATGAATGCATCTCCTGGGAGATATTTCATCAGTGGAGAAAATAGAACTTAAGTCTACCTGCTTTTGATTTAATTTGACCTTTCTGGGTAAGCTTTTTAAAATTTATTTTACTTTATTATCTTTATCTGATACAGTCAGAACGTGAGAGGAAGGGGAGAGAGAAAGGGAGAGAGACAGAGAGACTCCTGCAGCACTGCTTCACCAACTGTGAAGCTTTCCCCCTGCAGATGGTGACTGGAGGCTTGAACCCAGGTCCTTGCACATTGTACAGGTGTACCTCCACCCAGCCACCTTTGGTAACCCTCTAACTGACCTTTCTCTTTTTTTCAAAATCTATTGCATTAGCTAATCTATTGAAAGATGGTGTGTAAGAGCATGTAGTGAGTTACTCGGAGTTAGTATGTGTACAGTAGGCATATATACTCTTAGTAAACTTCTCTGAGCTTTTTCTCTTGCTAGTCTGTCCCATGTTTGTTTCATTATTTGTCTAGCCTCAAAGGATATCTCTTTAATGCTCTAACAGTTGCTCTTGTGGTGTCATTCTTTTTAAGTATTTTCAGTTGCCAGAACAAGGAAACACTGTCACTCAGCTTAGAAACTAAAACTAGTTTATAATTTATATGGGATTTCTAATCACTTTTCCCCAGGATCATCTTACTCTTCCCACTTTGCGTGGCATGTGTATTACCTCCCACTCCAAAATGAAGCTGCCCCCATGTGAAGTTCAGGAAACATATTCAGTACCTGTGCCAGAGTGCCCCATGCCCTGAGGTTGATTTAGATATTCACCTTGGACCTGGGCATCTGTGTTTTAATAGGCTCTGAACAGGTAGAGTTCTCCTATTGTAGGTTCTTATGGTACCATGTACTTATTTTTATGCACCTGCCACACTTGCTCTCTGGTGTCATTTGACGATATCTTTCTTTGACATCCTTATTTGATAAGTGTCACTCCCTCAACACGGCAAGCTCCTTGTCAGTTTTGCTCATCATTCTAAGGGTGCATAGTAGGTATTTGAAACTATTCGTTGAATAAATAAATAGTGAGGATGAAGAAGAAAAGAACTATAATTCATTGAGCCTTTTTTTATTTGTCAAATATCTTTCCAGATTCTATGGGGATATTGTCCATCTCCAGAATTTCAATTGAGTCCGGCTGACATCAGAATCTATACCCTTTCTATTCTGGATTTCTACTGTAGAAGCCCCAGGCTTCCTTCTTTGTGTGGCACCAGACTCCCACCAGCATAGATGAAGCTGTGTGGGTGGCCCAGGAGGAGGCCAGAGGTGTGAAAAGATGGCAGCGTGCATTTAGAGTTTCACCAAGGCCCATTAGGAAACTGACTCCAATTGGGTTTGGGCAGAGGAGTATTTTTGCTGCCTTTCATGCTCGTAATGAAGGTGACATTGATTTACAATTCCGGGTTGGAGCAGGGAAGGGGGCTTCTTTGGGTGGAAAAGATCAATTAAATGATTATCCCAGCTGCCACACACTAATGCCTTTCTTACTGAATTTCAGAATCAGGAAGCAGAAGGCCACCACACTTAGCCTTTTTACAGGAAATCTAATTGCTAACTTCGTGATGCCAAGTTTTATTAGATTGGGAAGAGTCAGTCCTCAGAGCTGACAGCCTCTGGCACTGCAGACAGCTTCCCACTGGCCATGTGAAATCCTGAATGACCATTTTCTCTTCCTTTTTGGGTGCTTTTGCTCATGTTTTATGAATATTATGCACTTATTTACTCATTGCCACAAGGATTATTGCTGGGGCTTGGTGCGTGCACAATGAATCAAATGCTCTCAGTGACCATTTCCTTTTCTCTACCCCCACCCCCCTTTTGGTAGAGATGGAGAGAATTGGAGAGGGAAGGAAGGTAGAGAAGGAGAGAGAAAGAGAGAGACCTGTAACATTGCTTCACCACTCCTGAAGCTTCCCCCCTACAGGTTGGGACCAAGGGCTTGAATTAGGGTCCTTGTGCATGGTAACGTGTGTGCTGTGCCCAGTGTGCCACTACCCAGAGCCCTATACACATTTTATAATGTGTAGCCCTCTGTGGTTTCTATGTGTGTTCTAGTGGACTGGGACTTAAAGCTTGGTAAGCAGTCAAAAATATTTATTGGGTTACTGCTATGAGCTGGGCCCTGGGCTAACGCCTGGGGATTCTGGTGGGTCCTGTCATCTGCAGAGCCCTTCACCTGAAGTGCTCTTCTCCTCTATTAGTGGGTCCTAAACTAGTGTGTGAAAGAATCACCCAGAGAGCTTGTGCATATTCAGACTGCTATTGCTTCTCCCACAACTTCTGCCTCAGGAGCTCTCCAACAGACCCTCAAAAAGCTCTAGTTGGGGCCAGGTGGTGGCGCACCTGGTTGAGCGCACATGTTGCAACGTGCAAGGACCCAGGTTCGAGCCCCCGGTCCCCACCTGCAGGGGGAAAGCTTTGTGAGTGGTGAAGAAGGGTTGCAGGTGTCTCTCTGTCTCTTTCCCTCTCTGTCTCCCTCTTCCTCACGATTTATGACTGTCTCTATCCAATAAATAAATAAAGATAATTAAAAAAAAAAGCTGTAGTCCTAGCAGGTCCCCCAGTGATGCTGGTCTTACTGCTCTGGGGCAGCCACTATCCCAGGTCCTGAGCATGATTGGTACCTGCTTATCAATGACTCTATTTACCTGATAGCTGCTTAGAAGAGTCTGTTCTGTGTCGCCCCCTCCTGTATGTAGTACCTGCCGCCCCTTGCCATGCATTCCATATTGTGTTTCCTTTGTGGCATCAGTTATTCTTTATTACTAGTTTGTTGGTTTGTTGCTACTTTGCCACACTCATTACTCATCCTCAATAAATAAAGCCTTTTTTAATTTTTTAATCATTTTCTTGGGAGCAGTTAATGGTTTGCAGTCCAGTTGTTGACATATGGGCACAATTTCCCATCTCCCTGTGTTAGGCATCTGAAAAGCATTCTCATTCCCAAGAGGACATTTCCTTATTCACAGCTGAATCTTCCAACTGTGAAAGGGTTCCTGTCATGGAGTACATGCTCATTAAACCCTTGGATGAATGAAACAATTACAAGTGTGATGAGTCTTGTGAAGGAGAGACCTTGGGCTCCTTTGGAGTGTAAGAGGGCAGAGCAGAGCTTGTATTACATTCTGTACGAACAGTTTCTGGACATGACCTAAGCACCTGTCTTAGACACTGCGGGCCTCTGTTTTCCCTGCAAGGCATAGGCTATGGGGTTTGTTTGGAGTTTACAGAAAACACTCTTGATTTGTTTAAACTTTTTTCATAACGTTTTTCTATGGTCCTGCCCATTGAATACAGGTGAACTTTATAGCAGCTCAGAATTCTGTCTGGTTGGAAATCCTGGCACAGACCAGTTAAGGAGACTGCCAGGTGCTGGTCTATGAGCTTGGTAGGAAGAGGGCTTGGCAGTAGTCTACTCCCAGTGACCTTCCTCCTGAATATATACTAGTCCACTTGCTGAGATAGAGTCCACAGGCGATGCAGACACCCAGAGAGTCTCTTCAAAATCTTTGGAAAGGTAAATAAATATTCTTGCAGGAGTGAGACCTTTGATTGGAAGCCTGCTTAGTTCACCACGCTAGACTGAGTGGCGAGGGACAGGAGCTACAGTTTTTCCCTTTGATAGGGATGCCAGGCAAAAGATGAGACACAGGGGGCTGCAGAGATAGTTCATCAGATAGGGTTCTGTTTTGCTGTGTTTCAAGCAGTGGCACACCACATGGGGAATACTACAGTGGTACAGGCAGAAGGAAGCTACCTTGATGCGGTTGGCTGGGCGCCGGGAAATTGTGTCTGTGCAAAGCCCTCACTGCAGAATACACAGATGGACAAAACAAAGATGAGTCACTTGTAGGCACCACGCAGCAGGCAGCACAGACAAAGGTTGTCAAAACTCTGCTGCAGAAAACAAAAACACATTAGGCTTCTGCTCTTGTGTGGCCTCAGCACCCGCGGCCCGGTTCAAGACTTTTCCACAGCTCCTTGGCCTAGAATTTTCTTGCCCAGCCTCTGCCAAGCCTGGGCAAGCAGGGAGCAATTTGATCCTCCAGGTTTGTTTGCCTGGGGCAGACAAAGGCATTGTGATTTATTACTCTTATGTGTGTCATGAAAATCTTAAACATGGAGAGTCAGATTATGTTGAAGGGTGAAGAAAATTTGAACAGGGGATGGAGATGGGTGGATTATAGCAAACTGGAGTCAGGGCTAAGGGCCAGAGAGCCCAGAGGGCTGCCCAATGGGTTGGGGTAACATAAGCTGCTGCTACACAGGAGGCAGCCTGTGTAAGAAAATCTGACCACAGCACGAGCGTGACTTCAGCTAAAATTAACCTCTGAGGCTTCACGAGCCTCAGCAGCCCTTAGAACCAGATACCCCCCAGGGGGGCACAGGCCCTGTTGGTGACTGCCAGGACTGAACGGCTGTGTGTCCAATGATGCCTATAAGCATCAACTTATGGGTTCCCACTCGAGACCAAAGTCTGGATTCCTGTGACCATTATAAAGAGGTAAGTGACCTTGACAGGACCTGTGGGCAGAGGTAGTGGCATGGAAACCGGGCTTGTGTTTAGAGAGGGTTGGGTTTATTTTCTGCTGGGTGGGCATTTCATCTACAGACTACTCCCCTGACCACCAACATCGCCAATTTTACCTCCCTGTCACCTTTCTCCCTTTGTGGGGTGAAGACTCCGTGTAGTTTTAGAACAGTTCAAAGGCATGTGGAGGCCGTGGGAGACCTCAACAAGGAACAAATGCACAAACCACAGGCAGTGGTCAGGAGGGTCAGGAGTGCCAGCAGGTGCAGAGAATTTAAATCTGTTTTCCTATTTGCTCAGCAGGTGTAAATGACCTCTGATAAGAGGTGTATAGAGCTTACCCTAGAGAACTTTCCTGTATAAGGGTGTGGGAGCAACTGGAGGCAATTGCCCACCCTGCAAAGGTTCAGATCACCTCACCTGGATGGGGACTCTGAAGCAGAAGGGCAGCCACTGCTGTGACTTTCCTCCTACTGTGAGGAATCAGTTTGAGAAGTTGCAACAAAGATTAAATGAGACAAGATGCACTTAATTATTATTTCCTTTATTCTTCCTTAAACTTTAGACCATTAATGTAACCCTGACAGCCCTGTTGCTTAAGGGGAATGTTGTTTTGGTTTGATGATCAGAACAGCTACTTTGATGATAACTTTCAAAAAATTAATAATAATGAAAGCATGTAGTTTGTCCTCCCCTTCCTGAAATTTCTCTGAGGCCCCCCGGCCCTCCCCCCACATCCAACCCTACTTCTGAAGCAACATTAAAAGAGTAAGGGCTAACTCTGTAGGTAAGTCTGTGCTTCTCTTATTTGCATAACAATTTCTGTTTGTAACTGACCTTAGAATGATCCATTGTAAGGGTTTTGTTTGTTTGTTTGTTTTTATAAAAAGGAAACATTGACAAAACCATAGGATAAGAGGGGTACAACTCCACACAGTTCCCACCACCAGATCTCCATATCATATCCCCTCCCCTGATAGCTTTCCTATTCTTTAACCCTCTGGGAAGTATGGATCCAAGGTCATTGTGGGATACAGAAGGTTGAAGGTCTGGCTTCTGTAATTGCTTCCCTGCTGAACATAGGTGTTGACAGGTCGATCCATATTCCCATCCTGCCTCTCTCTTTCCCTAGTAGGGTGGAGCTCTGGGGAATTGGAGCTCCAGGACATATTGGTGGGGTCCTCTGCCCTGGGAAGTCTGGTCAGCATCTGGAACCTGGTGGTTGAAAAGAGAGTTAACATACAAAGGCAAACAAGTTGTTGATCAATCATGGACCTAAAGGCTGGAGTAGTGCAGAAGATGAGTTGGGGGGGGGGGTCCTCCATTTTGTAGATAACTAGTAGGCATATTTTAGTTATATTCCAAAGAGCCTGTGGCTATACTAGTTTTTTATTTTTTATTTTTCCCCTGAGCCTGGAATCTGATATGCAGGTAGATCCAAGTTATTGTCTGGGGAGATGATGTCATGGCTGGAAAAGGAACAGAAATCTGGATCAGGGAAGAGAGTAGCTCCCTAATATGGGAAATGGGTATAAATATTATTGACTATAAACCCCATGGATTTGATTTGGTCTGGGGCCCATATTCAGCTTAGGAGCCTATGTGACCTCTGCATCCCTCTAGATCTGAGCTCACATTCTGTGGTCATGAGTAGGAACATTCCAAGCTGCCCCAATATCGACCCATCTTCCTCAGGTGTAGCATAGAGTATGTTGTCCATCCTCCCTTCGGAGGATGGTACATTCTCTACCATTGTGGAAGAACTTTACTTTGAGGTAGAATGTTAAAGATAGACATTCAGTAAGGGAACATTATCTTGTCTGATTCTGAGCTTCTATAAACACATTTCACATGTTGCATGGAAATTTCCATTTGCTGCTTGACCCGGCTGGGTAAACATAAACCTCAAGATTCCCAACTTTCCAGGAAGACAAGAATCCCGCCAGTTTCATCCTAGAAATTTTTCTCTGTCTTGGCCTTCCAGTGATCTGGTCTGTTTTTTGGAATTGCCCTGTGATGGCTGGTTGACTGTCCTGAGTTGGAATATTTGGCCTTCAGTGCTGATGTTGAGCTCACGTTCCTCATCTCTGACATGAAGAGACTACACCTGCTGTCTTATTCGCCACATGTTCATGGCAACTTGTTTCATATCATGCCTGTGAAGGCTTTATAAATTATAGGTAATACAGGTGGGAAGCAGTGGCTGTGCTATTTTTGAGATGAATCAGTTGGGACTCCCTTTCAGGACTTTGTAGAATCAATAATATCTCTGTGAAAATTAGTGTGTGTGTGTGTGTGTGTTGTGTGTGTATGTGTGTGTGCACTCTGAGCCAATTGTAGTTTTGGCAGGAAGGGGTTTCCCATCATTTCTGGATGCTAGCTTGATATCTGTTCGTTAACTCAGTAAAGATCTTTTATAAACACACACACACACACACACACACACACACACACACACACACACATATAAAGATTTTTAAGGAGAGGCCAGGCAGCAGTGCAGAGGGTTAAGCACACATGGCGTGAAGCATAACGACTGGCGTAAGGATCCCAGTTTGAGCCCCCAGACCCCACCTGCAGGGAGGTCGCTGAAACAGGGAGACACACACACACACACACACACACACTGGACATGCCCGTAGGCCTGGGAACTCTGACTTGGGAGCAGGAACAGGGCTTAGGGCACAGTGACACTTCCACTGTGGCATAGACTCTTGACCTTGAGTTGTTGAGAAATAATGAAGTTCCTCAATGGGAAGGGGCAGGGCAGCTCCAGCCACAGCTGGGAAATACCTGCCCTCCAGAGTCCTTGAAAATCTCTCTCTTTTTTTTCCTCCAGGGTTATCGCTGGGGCTTGGTGCCTATACTACGAATCCACTGCTCCTGGAGGCGATTTGTTCCCCTTTTTTGCCCTTGTTGTTTATCGTTGTTATTATTATCATTGTTATTGTTGTCATTGTTGTTGGATAGGACAGAGAGAAATTGAGAGAGGAAAGGAAGACAGAGGAGGAGGGGAGAAAGATAGACACCTGCAGACCTGTTTCACCGACCTCCCTGTTTCAGCAACAGACCTGTTTCAGCGACCTCCCTGCAGGTGGGGCCCGGGGGCTCAAACTGGGATCCTTACGCCAGTCGTTATGCTTCATGCCATGTGTGCTTAACCCTCTGCACTGCTGCCTGACCTCTCCTTAAAAATCTTTGTCACACAACTTTCCCCACAAATGGCACAGAGGCAATGCCTTTGCTTCTGTGCCTTTCTGTCCAGTGAGCTGTAACTGACCATTGATTTGAATGTCAGACCTTTTGAGGTTCCTTCAGGATTAAAGCTGAGTCTAGACCCTTCCTTAACTAGCACTGTCACTCTGCATTGAGTGCCTGTGCCTGCACCTGCTCACAATGCCCCCCACCCTCTCATTTACTACTTAATGTAAGTTCAGGTTCTAGGTACTATTGTTAGAAGGGAATATATGTGAGTTTCCTGGGTGTGTGAATACTAAGAGGTGAGGGGTCAGAGGGTGGAGCACCTGGCTAAGTGCACACATTAAAGTGTGTAAGGACCCAGGTTCAAGCCCTTGATTCCCTCCTGCAGGGGGAAAGCTTCACAAGTGATGAAGCAGGGCTGCAGGTGTTTCTGTCTCTTTGTCTCTCTACCTCTCCCTCCCATCTCAGTCCTTTCTATCTTTACCCAATAATAAATAAAAATAAAATAAAAAACAAAGAGGTGAACCAAACTTGATTCCATGATCCCAGACCTGACTTCACCCATACAACTACTACTCAGTATTTTCTCTTTGTCCAAAAAAAAAAATGAGATGGGTTTGTGAGAGTGATCCCTTATTGCAAATCATAAACCTGCTGAGAATAGAGAATAAGGATATTTGCTTTGCTATTTATTTTCCAGGGCCACTAAGACAAGAAGAGAACTCTACTGGCCTCTTGTGAGCAGATAGTTCATGACTCCCCCTTGCTCCCACTCATGACTCTGAGTGGTCCAGATTCCTACTTGGTTTAGGAGGGGTTTTTTGCCCTCGGACCTTCACTGCTCTATGCCAACTTTTTCAGATAGAAATAGAAACAGAGAGAAAGAGAAGCCACAGCACTGAATCTTCCTTCAGTGCACCAACCTGCATCATGAGCACAGCAGAGCCCTAATTAGGAAGAATTTAACCAAAAGTGAGAATGGTCAAGGAGAACCATTTGTGTGTAGAACAAAAATATATTAGGGGGCTGACCTGTGGCTCACCCAGTAGAGTGCAGATGTTACCATGTGCAAGGGCTCTGGTTTAAGCCTCTAGTCCCCACTGGCAGGGGAGAGGCTTCATGAGTGGTAGAATGGTGGTGCAGGTGTCTCATTTTTTTCTCTCTTTCTCTCCCTCTTTACCTCTGTCTCTCCCTTCATCAATATGGAAGGAAAAGAGAGATAAATGGCCTCTGGGAATGGTGGACTCATCATGCAGGCACTGAGCCCCAGTGATAAAAAAAAAAAAAGGTGGGGGATGAGGACGGAGTCTATTAGGAAACGAATATGGGTAAGCTTTGTTGGGGAATAGCATATGGGAGTTGGGACTGTGTGCTTTTATTAAAAGGAGCAAAAGGAAGTGCAGAGCAAGTACCTTTATGTTTTTTAGCATCTTCAGTCCCACTCTTCTGTCACTTATAATTAGACTGTATTCCTGCCTCCTCTTCATTCATAATTGGCATACTGGTTCAGGTGAAGATTGGTCAGGTGGTCTCAGAATATTGCACAACCTCCTGGCTTATTCTGCATGGTTGGACTGGTTTATACTGGTGTGTATGGGGTTTGGGTTGTCCTGCCTCCCCCAGGTGAGCAGGTGCCAGTTGTTTGCCAATCAGCGTGTCTTTTCCTCTGGAAATGTGTGCAACTTCCAGAACCTGGAACATGTCCATCTCTTTGCCTTGCCTATCTAATACTGCCCACCCTGTTCCTGCCTTTCCTTCAGTCACAGCCCCTCATGTAGTGAAGACCCCACCCTTGGGGTCCTCTCAGGATACCCTTCTGGTCAAGAAACCTGTCTCAGGGAAACATTCTTAAAGTACCACCCACTACTTAGCATCTCTGGGTAAGGGGGCACCCTTAAGTTATCTCCAAGGGTGCACATTTTGGTTGGAATGATAGGAGTCTTAATCAGCAATGCATTGGTGTATTGCTTCTCACCTTCAGTGGTATGAACCAACCCTAAAAGCAAACTCAAACAAAACCATCTTACGTAAAGAGAAAGACTCCAGACTTGCAAGAGTCTAATTTCCTCACATCGGTCCCCTGATGAGAAAGCACTAAGGACTCCACTGGAAATGGAAATGCCATTTGGGAATACTTGGCCATCCCAGGCAGCACCGTGAACTTGGGGCCTGGGAGCCATGAGGAGTGAAGTGAGTCAGGTGAGTTTCAGTCAGCCCGGTCAGGCTCAGAGAGGGTCAGTGCCTGGAAACGGGTTCACAGTGAGCAGGAGGGCCCCGAGTCTTGAGCAGATAGTCTGCTAAGTGCTGCCAGGTAATACTGCCTGATCACTGTCCCTATGGGTAAGTCACTTCACTCTACCAACTAGAGCATGCTGGCAGTGGTTTTAGTTCACTCTCTGTACTTCATCCACTGGGTATGGGCTAATCAGAATTCATGAGGGGCCAGGTGGTGGCACACCTGGCTGAGCGCACATAATAAGAGTGCGTAAGGACCTGGGTTCAAGGCTCTGAACCCAGGTTCTATCTCCATCTCCCTCCTCAATTTCTCTCTGTCTCTATCCATTAATAAATAAATAAAAATGAAAAAAAGACAGCCAGAAATTGAGAGGGAAGGGAGGGATAGAGAGGAAGAGAGACAGAGAGACACCTGCAGCCCTGCTTCACCACTCGTGAAGCTTTCTCCCTACAGGTGAGAACCAGGGGCTTGAACCCGGGTCCTTGCACACTGTAGTGTGTGCACGTAGCCAGGTGTGCCACAGCCTGGCCCCCTGGATGTCTTTATCCAATAAATAAAGATTTTTTAAAAGAAAGAAAATTAAATAAAAAACTCATGAAATCATACATTTTAAGTATAAGTAGGTTATTATATGTCAATGACTTAAAACTAGAAAACATTTGATACAAAGTTAGAAAATTATTTTTAAATTAAATGATTTTAAGTCAAAATTTAACTTTTATGATATTCAAATCTCTTAGGTCATCCTTCTACATTAGATATAGACTTTTTCCTGCTTTGTATATTTTCAGCTGCAGCCTCATGAGAGATTTGTCTTTCTTCCAGGTCCCCCTAGTGCCATATGTTTAGGTCTGTGAATAACATTGAAATAACTTAATTTCAATTGACTTCACTTTTTCAACTTTAAATTTAGGGGTTCCCAATTACCAAGGGTTTTTCTATCACTAAAATGTTGTGACTGTGGATAATTGGTTCTTTTTTTTCCTTTTTTTTCTTTTTTTCTTTTCACCTCCAGGGTTATTGCTGGGTTCTATGCAGAAGCTACAAATTAACTGCTCTCAGTGGCTTTATTTTTTCCTTTTCTG
Source organism: Erinaceus europaeus (assembly GCF_950295315.1). Classification (NCBI taxonomy): domain Eukaryota; kingdom Metazoa; phylum Chordata; class Mammalia; order Eulipotyphla; family Erinaceidae; genus Erinaceus; species Erinaceus europaeus. Next base: position 72,533,115 of record NC_080178.1, on the reverse strand, counting down.
TTTTATTTTTTGATAGGACAGAGAAAAATTGAGAGGGTAGGGGGAGATAAAGAGGAAGAGAGGAAGACAGACACCTGCAGACCTGCTTCACGTGTGAAGCATTCCCACCTGCAGGTGGGGAACGGGGTCTCGAACCTGGGTCCTTGTGCATGGTAATGTATACTTAATGCAGCCCATAGTTCTTGGGGGTTCTAACTTACCTCATGTGAGAACAATGTAGAAAGAATAGGTACCCCTTGTCATAGAGGTTATATTAACCCTGTTGGAGAGCATTTTAAATATTTTTAAGCCAATCAGGTAATGCAAAGGTGGACAGCCAGAAAAAAAAGACTACCCAAAGAAGATATCCCAGTCTTTGTGATTTGAATTTTTGTGATGCAATTGTTGGTTTATTCTCTCTGGTAATTCTTTGTAGAATTAACAACCAATTTGTAAAATTCCCTGAAAGTTTAACAACAAACTGCCCTGAGACCATGCAGCCCTGCTCTGCTATCAGTGTGAGAGAGAGAGAGAGAGAGTGTGTGTGTGTGTGTGTGTGTGTGTGCCTGTCATTTACAATAGCACTTTAACATCCCTGCCCGCTGTCAGGTAGATCCTGCTACTATACTGCTAACTCTTCTCAGGGCAAAGTGTTACCTCCAGTTCTTGCCCTGTACCTGTGCCATGATTGATCTCAAAGATAAGTGAAACTTCACTGTGATTTCCTGGCCTTTATGATCTAGGCAGTGATAGAGAACAGATCCATTCTTCCATCCCTCCATTCATCCATTTGTCTGTTTGTCTCCCCATTTAATCATTTGTCCATCTTTTCTTCTATTCACCCATCCATATGTCCATCCATCTAACCATTCCCTGACCTGTCCCCCACCTCATACCCCTCCATCTGTCCCTTCCTTGTCCTGTTCACCCTCAAGTCAGTCAGTTAGTGCTTATTGTTGAGTCCCTACAATGAATCAGGTATTGTGCTTGTGTTCCAAACTGTTCTCTACTCTGAAGAAGCTCCAAATGGAGAAATAGGTATACTAGCCTTCATAAAAACATATGTAAACTACTTTTGCAGCCAACAAGAGGAGAATATAAGTCTGGGTTGGAGTGAGAATGTGGGTGGGGAATGACACTTGACAGAGTTTTTAAGATACTTTGAGAACAGGCATTAACCAGGTGGTGGAGCATAGAAAGCACTACTGCCAGAGAGGTTGGAGTGGGCAGAGGAACCGGGAATGGGAAAAGCATCACACAGGGATATGTCCCTATTCACACCCTAGACTTTCAGAGAAGGGAAAGAAACCTGCCAGTCAGGGTTGGGTTCTAGGAAATGGGAGCACCTCCCCCCTTGAAAACATACCAGCAAGGAGAGACTGTGCTATGAGGGGTTTGTGGCTTTGGGGCATGGAGACAGGCACTAAAGGAAACTTGGCATTAAAGGCATCACTTGTGCCAGCACTATGCCAAGCACTTTGGAACCATTTTCTTATAGTCCTCATGATTAAGTAAGGCTACTATTTTTGTTTGCTTGTTCTTATTTTTTCCAATGTCTTGCTTAGCTCTGGCTTATGGTGGTGCCAGGGATTGAACCCAGAGCCTCAGACATAAAAGTCTTTTGTATAACCATTATACCAGCTCCCTAGGTTGGATTACTTAATTTTTTCAGATGAGAAAGCTGAGGCTCAGAGAGAGGTGGTTTGCCCATGGTCACCGAATCTCGGTGCATATTGTACCCAAACACATGCAAGGTTTGGGTCTGACATCTTATTCTATCCACTCAGTGATCTTGTGAAGAGGTAACTGAGACTCAGGTTAAGCAACCTGCCAGGACTCCAAGGTCTTGGCTGGGCACAGTGTAGCCAAAGTCCTAGGAGCCTGTACCTAGAAGATGATAGACATTTGTGTGGAGGTGACTTCCAGGTTCAATTGCTGTCCCCTCTTTCCCTGCATATGTGAAAGCCTGGTGGACAGGATGGAGGCCAGTACATACTAGGTCCAGCTGTGGTCTGATGGACAGTGTGACCTGTGTTGGTGCCCAAGTTGCTACCTGCACATTAGCTGCCCTACCTGGCAGCTCTAAAGTTCTCCTTGGATTTTGGAATGTCTGCTGTCAAAATGAGTGTACTCAGGTCTGCAGAGAAGGGCCTGGTTCCCATCACAGCCAGAGAGGACTTGTAAGGAGAGCTTGTCTAATTAGTCGGCAATAGTGAGCACAGAAAGGGAGAGAATGTTCTTGAGAAGTTTCAAGTGGGTCCTCACATTCGGCCTTCAGGGAGTCGCTTCACATGGTGATTACAGATTTCAGACCCATGTTCTCAGGTTAGAGTGGATGAGAGGAACCCTGCTGAAGGAGACTAGGTTTAATATGGAGACAGCCGGGAATAGTTGCAGCTCCGGTTATCCTGTGGCCTCATTTGGTGATGCAGGGAGGGGACCTGAACGTGCATTTTACTGGTGTGACAGGTAGGAGCTCCAGGGCCAGGCTTCCTGTGCCAAGTGGAGCATCCTCTCTACTTCTGTGACTCTATACACAATCTTTACCATTTCTGAGCCTCTGTTTACCAGTATGTAAAGTGGGGGTGGTCACAAATCTAAGAAATGTTCAGCTAGCTCTGTAGGAGGTGTGGAGCAGAAAGTCTGTGAGCAAAACAGAAGCATCTCTATGTCTCTGGTAGGGAGACATTGTACAGGAGATTATGGGTGTGAACCCATGAGCCACTGCAGGTCCTCAATAGAAGAAGCTCATGCTCATGGAGCCAGGTGGTGGCGCATATGGACAAGGACCCAGGTTTGAGCTTCCTGACCCCACCTGCAGGGGAAGACTTTTCAAGTGGTGTTGCAGGTATCTCTCTGTCTCTCTCCCTCTCCCTCCCTCTCTCTCTCTTTTTTCCTCCTTGGTTATTACTGGGGCTCAGTGCCAGCACTACAAATCCACTGCTCCTGTGGTTATTTTTTCAAATTTTTGGATAGGGCAGAGAGAAATTGAAAGGGGAAGGGAAGCTAGAGAAGGAGAGAGACCTATGGACCTGCTTCACCACTTGTGAAGTGACCTTCCTGCAGGTAGGGAGCCAGGGGCTCAAACTGGGATCCTTGCTCAGATCATTACTCTTTGTACTATGTGCGCTTAATCTGGTGCACCACCACCTGGCCCTCTGCCCCTCTCCCTATCTATCACCTCCTTCTCTCTTGATTTCTGGCTATCTCTAATCAATAAAAAATTAAACATAATAATTAATAATAATAATAAGAGAAGCTCATGCCCTCCCTGCATAGGTTAAGGAAAGGAATGAGAAATAACTGTGGTCACTGAATGTGGTACAGATCCCAGCCCCAGGAGAACAGAGTAGCACAAAAGGGAACCCGAGGCTTTGAAAGTAGGTTAACTCAAGGTGTGGGGTAAGAAGATACCTATGTGCTCGTCTGTAAGATATCCCCAGTACCTCCCAGGGTGTTTGCCAGCCCAGATTACTTTGGTAAAGGCAGTTTTAAAACCTCTGGAATCACTAAGCACACCTACCTGCAGCTCGTTCCTGGTAGACAATGGTGCCATTGTGTTGTGTGGGAACATTCCCAGGCAGGGCCCCTGCATCTCTGTGCAGGGTCCCAGGCTGACCCTGCCCATTTTAGACTGGAGGTACTGACACAGCCCCACAAACGAAACTCATGTTATATTGGTGCTTAATTTTTTTTTTTTTGCGTTAATGACACTGTTGTGAAATTATGTTTACTTTGTGCTTTGGTGACATGGGAAAGTGTCAGCTCTCCTCTTGGGCCTGTTAGTTAGATCTGAGTGACAAACGGCCAGCTCCATTCCCAGGGGCAGGAGAGGCCGACACTGCTGGCCATTGTGTAATCGCTCTTGCTGTCATGCTGCTTTTCCCACACTGCCACAGCCCTTGACCTTTTGTGGTCAGTGGCTCTAGTGTAGGCCTCTCAGTAGCAGTGTAGCCTCATTAAGAACCAGAGTCACTAATTTCAGCTCCTGCACACTTACTGTGTGACATAGGGGAACTCACTGCACCTCACAGACTCTCAGTCTCATCATCTATAAAATGGGAAGCCACACCTTCCTCACTGGTAACTGGGGAACTAGAGGAATTCCTGTATGTCACATTGTACTTCATTATCTTCCTGGTGACTGTCACAGACAACACACTGAGCCCTTTCTAGATCCAGACATTGACTCAGGCTCTCATTTCAGTCCCACACACTGAAGAGTAATCGGCCCATTTTATAGATGAGAAAACAGACTCAGATAGATAAATAATTTGCTCAGGATAACTCTGGCAGGAAGTAGATAAGGGGTGTTTGTTTGGAAGGTAGGCAGTCTGATGGTAGGAGTTCTCTTTGTCAGCCAGAGGGATAAAGAATAGGAAAGCTATCAGGGGAGGGGATGGGATACGGAATTCTGGTGGTGGAAATTGTGTGGAGTTGTACCCCTCTTATCCTATGGTTTTGCCAGTGTGTCCCTTTTATAAATAAAAATTAAAAATAAAGAAATTCAGAGTAATAATAAAACCCGCTTATCTCAAAGCCACTCGCTAGGTGTGTGCACAAGTCTATATCTTTTTGCACCAAAGCCAGACATGTGGGCAGGTATCAGGGTGGATCTTTGGTGGTTGTGCAGGCCAGTTGTTTACTGCAGATAAAATGGGAAGGACCCAGCAATGGACACTTCGTCTCCACTGCTGTCACAGGGATTTGTAAATCCATCTATACTATCCATGTGGCAAACAGTATGTCAGGAGCTCAACCCAATCCTGGAGCTTTGCTTTCTGAAAGCCTTCCCTACTTAAAACCAACCAAGAGCCAGAAAGCCTTCCCTACTGAGCCTGAGCCTGTGGCTGCTCAAAGAGATGCCCTTCTACTTAAGTATTTTCACTGGGGGACAAGTCACATTAAAACTTGGCTTACTTTTTTTGGCTTACTTCTTTTCTTACTTGCCACTCAATTTTAAAGGACTCTGGAGTCTTTTAAGAAGGATCCTGCAACTCAGCAGACCTCCGAGCATGCTCATGGACATCAAAACATAACCTCAGTGGGCCACCAAGAAAAAGTGAAATTCGATTTGAATCTGAAAAGCAGAGATTATGATAACCCATTTAGGAAAGGCTCCCAGTTCAAGCTGTGTGGCTCAGTCAGTAAGAGAACTCACTTGGATAATCCACTTGCCTTGTCATGCACATAACCCAGTTCTCGGCCCTATGAGCTGTGGTGTCTTTTCCTCTTACTCTCTGGAGCAGTGAAGCCCCAGTAAGAACACAAGCAAGCAAACATGTAACTCTTGGGACTGGGAAGGGAACCCAATGGTAGAGCACGTATCTTAACATGTGAGGCTCTAGGTTTGCATGAAAGCAAATAGAACAGTCCCCCAATAAAAATGACTTTAAAAAGTAGGACATCACTGATGGTTGAGCAGTGCTCTGGTCTCTTTTTTTTTCTAATACCCCAAACCTTAGATGACAAGTGTTTATTCCTTTAAATGCCAATAACTATTTAATATTGCATGCCAGATGCTATATCCACCTAGAATTGTAATCTCATTTGATTCATAAAAGAACCCTGTATATGACAAGGGTGTGACAGCAACACTTCCAGGGGACTCACCAAAAGCCACTTTGCTAGTAAGAGGCAGAGCCTGCCCTTAACTTTGTTCTATGCCAGCACCTGAGACTGTAGGCATACTAGCCTTGTGGTTGCTCTGGTTCTTGGAAAACTACAGATAACTGAGTAATGTACCAGAAAATGGGAAAGATGGGGTGCATGTTCTCCAGAGGGCCAGGTCATGAGCCCTGACTTACACTGGACAGAGCCCAACTCTTCCTGAGAAACCTGGGGGCAGAGCCACTGTTCTGACCCAATCACTACTGTGTTATCTGCACTAGAAAAGAGACAGGTATCTCTTTTTAAAAAAATTTTTATTTATAAAAAGGAAACACTGACAAAAACCATAGGATAAGAGGAGTACAACTCCATACAATTCCCACCACCAGAACTCCATATCCCATCCCCTGATAGCTTTTCTATTCTTTATTCCTCTGGGAATAATGAGGTCATTATGAGGTGCAGGAGGTGGAAGATCTGGCTTCTGTAATTGCTTCCCCACTGAACATGGGTGTTGGCAGGTCGATCCATACTCCCAGGCTGTCTCTCTTTTTTCCCTAGTGGGGTGGGGTTCTGAGGAAGCAGAGCTCCAGGACACATTGGTGGGGTTGTCTGTCCAGAGAAGTCCAGTTGGCATCATGTTAACATCTGGAACCTGGTGGCTGAAAAAAGAGTTAACATATAGAGCCAAACAAATTGTTGACTAATCATGAACCTAAAGGCTGGAATAGTTCATATGAAGAGTTCGGGGGGGGGGGGTCTCCGTTTTATAGTTAGTAGTCCTATTTTAGTTATATTCCAAAGAGCCCATGACTATACTAGTTTGTTTGTTTTCCCTCAGCCTGTCATCTGATATGCAGGTGGATCCAAGTTAAGGCATCTCTTTGCTTCCCCTTCCCCAGTGTAGAGGCCAGGGGGCACCATTCCACCTATTTGGATACTATAAAGGCAGTATCCTTTAATCCAGGTTGGGTGGTGGGTCTAGACCAAGAGATGAAATACCAGATTCCAACACAGAGAGAGGGGGATGTGGGGTGAAGCCATAAGTGAGTGTTAGTTAAAAGGTTATGTAGGCATGTGGCTGGCTATCCTGATGGGTAGGGACCATGCTTTTAGATGCTGGGGATTCAAGAATGAATGTGACCAGCTTTGCATCTGTAACAAAGGGTGCATTTTTTATTATCTTAAAATTGTGAATAATTGAGTAATTATTCTTTGTTCAAGTACTTAAGAAATACTTTACGATTGTTGCAACCTCATGTTTATACCTCAGAACACTCAGAAAGCGCTAAGCCTATGTATTGTGTACTGCTCAGTCATGGAAATGATAGTAAGTTGGTGGCTTGACAAGGTCTACAGTAAGACCTTCTGAACTGAGGTCAGCAGTAGAGTTCTTTCTGTGTGATAGGAGCCACCTAATGCTGAATGACTTTCACGTTGGCCTTCCCTCCTCAGGTACATTTGATCTTTTCTCCTACAGCCTCTGTCCTAAATAGCCTCTATTCCATCTGGTTGGTTCACACACTTGTCTGGATTTACAGTTTGACTATTATGTGTCTTTTGGTGGAGTTGCTTTGTGGAATTTTTCTTGGTTCTTTTACATAAAGTTCCGCCCCTCCAATTAGGGCTAATGGTAGTCTAAACTATAATGCTATCCTTGTCGACCTACTTAGCATAGTTATCACTAATTTTCTTACTACAACTAATAATCAGGTGCTTTCCTTCAATTGATCTGTCAAAAAATTTCCCTCTTTCATTTCAGCTTGTGTGATATGGAATCATGTTATAAGCAAACAAATGGCACACTCCTTGACATCCTGTCAGGAGTAATAATTTCCTCTTCAGCTGTCATTGCTCCCGTTTCTTTTATCTCAAGTCTTTGACAGCAATTTTTCTTCCTCACAAAATGTTTCTGGAACAGGGAATCTCTGGTTTACAAGTGTTGAGCAGAGAGGTGAGTTTAACTGATTGGGAAAGATTCCTTAGATACTAGTGTAAAAACTATTCTGGATCCTTCCTCTAGAAGTTTCTCTAGATTTGAGATTCCTATTATCACTTGGTGGTTTGGAATTGAAATGATTCTCTTTCCTATTACACATTTCTTTTATTGTTGTTGTCACTAGGGTTTCATTGCTCTGGATCAACTTTTTCAGATAACTGAGAGACAGAATCAGGAGAGAGGGAAAGATGCCATAGTACTGAAGCAAAACTCCTTCTGGTGTGGTGGAGGTTATCATGTCACGAGCATGACAAAGCCAGCACACTTTTCATGTAAGCTGTCTTGTCAGGTCCAGGTATTTCTTTGTCTTGTCCTTTTCATGTGAGGTTAGCCTGAGCCATAGTTTTCAAGCCCCTGGCCTCTAATACATTTACTATAATTTCTCTGGTGTGAAAAAATACAACTGAGGTACAGAAAGATTATAGAAATTCACTTACAGGGTCCAGGCAGTGGCGCACCTGGTTGAACACACACATTACGGTGCACAAGGACCCAGGCTCAAGCCCCTGGTCCCCACCTGCAGGGGGGAAGCTTCACAAGCGGTGGAGCAGCACTGCAGGTGTCTTCTCTCTTTCCACCTTTACCTCCTTCTCCCCTCTCAGTTCTCTTTGTCCCCATCCAATAATGAATAAAAATATATAATTAAAACAATAAACTCTTTAAAAAGAAAGAACAAGGAAGGGAGAAAGAAATTCACTTGCTCAGGGCTGAGAGCCAACTTGACTTGGTTCGTTCTCAAGCCCTTGCTTTTAAGCCCCACACTCACTTGCTCCTCTCTGAGAATCAGACACATTTTGAGGATGAGTGGATGGGTAAGACTGCCTTTAACGGCAATGTGAAAATGTAAACTTCAGTGACAGTTGAGGAGACTTTGACTTCAGAGCTATGGTCTGGAAAGATTAAATTGACAGTGTTACATAAGCAGACCAAAGTTGAGAGAAGAGCTCTTATTTAAACATTTTGGGTAAAGGTTCACTTATTTTATTTATTTATTGGGGGAATTAATGGTTTACAGTCAATAGTAAAATAAAATACAATAGTTTGCACCTGGGTAACATTTCTCAGTTTTCCACATAACAATTCAAACCCCCCCCCAGGTCCTCTGTCTTTCAGGACCTAAAACCACCCCCCCATCCCCAGAGTCTTTTAATTTGGTGCAGTATACCAACTCCAGTCCAAGTTCTGCTTTGTATATTACCTTCCGTTCTTATTTCTCAACTTCTGTCTATGAGTGAGACCATCCCATATTCTCCCTTCTCTGTCCGACTGATCTCACCTAACATGATTTCTTCAAGCTCCATCCAAGATAGGATGAAGAAAGTGAATTCATCATTTTTAATAGCTGAGTAGTATTTCATTGTGTATATAAGACCACAGCTTACTCAGCCATTCACCTGTTATTGAACACCTGGATTGCTTCTAGGTTTTGGCTATTACAAATTGTGCTGCTATAAACATAGGTGTACACAGATTTTTTGGGATGGTTGTGATTGGTATGTTGGGATATATCCCCAGGAGAGGAATTTCAGGGTGCAGGGTCATAGGATACATCCACTTCTAGCCTTCTGAGAGTTCAGAGGTTCACTTCTTTGGCAGAGCCACTTCTGAACATTATCAAACTTTAGAAGGTCTCCCTGTTATACCAGCTATCAGCATGGATCCATAGTGTGTGTGTGTGTGTGTGTGTGTGTGTGTGTGTGTGTGTGTGTGTGTGTGTGTGTGTGTAGGGGGAGTTATTTGCTGAAAGAAGTTGTTTTCTTGCTAGATTGTGCAAACACATAGAAAAGTTTAAGGGGGAGGCAGGCGGTGGCGCACCTGGTTAAGTGCACACATTACAGTGTTCAAGGACCCAGGTTCAAGCCCCTGGCCCCCACCTGCAGGGGGAAAGCTTCACAAGTGGTGAGACAGGACTGCGGGTATCTCTCTGTCTCTTCCCCTCTCTATATTTCTCTCCCCTCTTAATTTCTCTCAGTCTCTATCCAATAATAAATAAATAAATAATAAAAAAAGAAAAGTTGAAGAAATGGTACATCCAGTTCAAAGCACCCTTTGTCAGCTGCCAAGGGAATGCACAGAGACACCATCATCACCTCCCACTCAGCAGTGTCCTTGTCCATGACACCTTCTCATCTGAGCTGACAGTCTTGGGAGAGATGACTTCAACTTCGGAATATTTTCATGGTCCTCAGGCATATCTGGTGGGATCCCTGCAGAGCCTTCAGAACTGGAATTTGAACCCATGTGTGCATCAAATGCTTTTCTCCTTTCTTATCTTTCCTCCCACATCTCTCCCTTATTCTCTTCCATTCCCACTCTCTCCCTCTCCCTCTCCCTCTCCCTCTCCCTCTCCCTCTCCCTCTCCCTCTCCCTCTCCCTCTCCCTCTCCCTGGCAAACTTTTTTTTTTTAAGGTGGAGGATGAGAGAGAGGAGAATTGCCCGAGTACTACACCACTGCTCATGAAGCTTCCACTTTGTAGGGTGCTCCCATGTAGTGTCAAGGGCTCATAGTTGGGTCCTGGTGAATGGTAAAGTGTGCATTCTACTAGGTGAGCTAACTCTTAGTCCCTGTACTTTTTTTTGTTAGTTTTTTTTTCTTTCTTTCTCCTCTTTCTCTTTAGCTATTTCCTTAATGATCACTGACATTTTCAGATTCATCATTGTAATGGTCAGTTTGGTGCTCTACTTCCTTCCTTACCTAATGGAAAATAATCTTGCTTTAGATTATCTAGATTCCTAATCTCTGACAAGTTGGCAGTCATGGGGAAGGGAACTTTTTTGCACTTAAGGATGAGATACTTTCATCTGAAATGTGAAATGGAACTGTTTAGTAGACTTTTCTGCTTGTGGTTATCTGCAGTGGGAGACTGTGCTTGAAGATAGGTGGGTGGTGGACAGGGATTGTCTGTTCTCAGTCTTGAAAAAATAGAGAATATAACTCTGCCTTGACCCATCTCAGGATAAGGCCTTCCTGTCTTAGATGGAATAACCAGAAATGCCTTCTGCCCGGAAGAGAACTGATAAGCAAACCAGACCCAGTCCCCAGTCCAGGAACCTTGAGGGGCAGCAATCCATTGCGTCAGGTCACCCTGGACATATGATCAGAAGCACAGGACACAGGGTGGCAGCCAGGGTAAAGGCAGAGCTGCTGCTGCTCCATTACTTACCATCTCAGAGAAGTCCTGCTGCTGGTGGTGCTCGGGCAAGCTGCCTGAGTCTACTTTTGCTAGTGTTTGTACTGGTGGAGGTGGGCTGGTTCTCTCTCTCTCTTTCTCTGGGGTAGTTCATGTGATTGCATCGTTTTGGGAGAAAGAAACATGCTGATATGCACGTTACGTGTCTTCCCACAAACTCACAAACCCACACACGGACCTTAGCACTCAAGATTGATAAGAACTTTGCAAATTCAGTTTGGGCTTATGTTAATTCTGTGAAATTTTTCAAGTCAGGATTTTCTGATGCCTTTTGACCTGTCTGGAGGCAAATATTCATTTTGCTGGTGATTCTTTGATTGTAGTGAGCAGGGGTATCTGTCCCCTGTGGCTCTGACCTCCTGATCAGTGGCTGGCCCAGGCCCTACCTTTTAGGGTGCTATGTTTAAGTATGTTGGGATTGGCTGGGGGCTGTCATTGTCATTGCTCACAGAGTTCCCAACAGTGAGTATGATCCTGAGCTTTTAAATTAAACTGATTAAAATTTGAGATTATTGTGTGGCTGGCAATAACTTCACCCACGCAAGTGTAATTGAATGGCTCTGTGTTTTCATACTTGGCTACTGTACAAGGGACCCAGACTCCTGAGAACTAAGAATAGCTCAATAGCCCTCCTTCCCCCAAAATGGCCCATTACAAGATGCCTGCTGGGTGGTAACCTCCCCATACGGTTTCTCAATAAAGAGAAAAGGATGGGAAGGGGCGGGGTGGTGGCTCTGGAGTTTGAGGAGAGAGAGAGAGAGAGAGAGCTTGCATTTAGTGTCACAGCTTCTCAAAGCTGTCTGGGGCAGACTGTTTAGTTCCATGTCCCCTGTCCCATTCAGGCTTCTGCACATTTTGAAGCTTTCTTTAGCTTTTCCCTGAGCCTTGACGGCAGCTCTCTCAATAGACGAAAGCCGAGCTCTGATTAGCTGAATGCCTGTCTGCACAATGCGCTGAATGTTAATGGTGCTGGCCGGTCTGAGCTCACCACTGGGATCCTGGCTGCTGTGCGTCGCCCAGGCAGCTGCTTCAGACTCCACCATGGGGTTCAACTGGCTTCCTAAAGTTGCCTGTTTGCTTTTTTGCAGATCTACACAGACTGGGCCAATCACTATTTAGCCAAGTCAGGTCACAAACGTCTCATCAAGGATCTACAGCAAGATGTGACAGACGGAGTCCTCCTGGCCCAGATTATCCAGGTTGTGGGTAAGAGCTGATCTTATGCTGGGGATGGGAGAGCTGCAGCACAGACCTACCTACCCAGGGGCGTCAGTCAGGCAAGAAGTTAACACTGAAATCTCTAAGCAAGTGTAATATTTCTGTTCAACATACAACTTATTGGACTCAATATGCATACCAGCTTTCGAGATCTACATACACAGCAATCACATAGGGCGAAAGAGAAGAAAGCCTGGCCATGGCTGGAAGGAAGTGCTGGAGGTGGGAAGAAACATCTTCCGCCCTTCTGCTCTCTACTCAGCTTCTCCCCCACTGCTGAGATGGTGTTATTTTGGTGATTATTTTGGAAAGCTATTTTGGTGATTATTTTGGAAATGTTTCAGAAAAAGGAAAAGGTGGGAGTGAGGGAGCCACGTGGGTCTGATTTTTATTCTGTCAACTCAAATTGGGTCTGAGAAATCAAAAGCTCAATCTTCAGAGTTGAATCTGGTTTTGAAAACAAGGGCAACCGAAGGATCAATAGGGTTTTTAGTGCCCTGACCACACTGCTGCGAGGAAAGGGCTTATCTATGGAAAGCATGTGGGTAGAAGCTAGGTACTGATTTGCCCTGGGTCTTAAGGAAGCACCCAGTTGTCCTGCCAGAGCTCAGAGTAGACTGAGGAGGCAGGAGGTCAATTGGACAGCATTAGGCTGATTGTCCTCACTGGCAATCTTGGCAGCCGACTCATGATGCCAAGAGAAAAGGCTCAGAAGCCCTCCAGCGTGTGTGGTAGAAAATCCCTTCAGTGTGAGGTATAGCCCTGTGTAGTTAGTTATAGCTCTGCTCCCACCTGTGGAGACTGTACCTGAAAAATAGGCACTTTAGCCTCAGCTGGAGTTTTTGGACATGTACTGCCACTCAAAGAAAAAGTCTCTAGCATTGTTCAATTCTCTCTCCATTTCCCCCTTCCATTCTGGTTTTTGTTTTGGGTTACTCTATAACAGTTGTCATAACCTCAGAGTCTTGGAAAAATTCACGTTTATTGTCTCATGGATTCTGCAGGTGTCTAGGCACAGCTACAGTTAGAGTGTTATCTAGGGCTGGGGTTTCCTCTGGAGGCTTGGCTGGGGAGGGGTGAGACTCTCATAAGTTGTTGGGAGATTGCCTTTCCTTATGGTCACAGATACTGATTTCTCTCATGACTCCCCTCCCCTGCTGTTCTCCCCACATGTGCACCATTCAGAGGAAATACAGTAAAACATGTTTATATGTGCCTGTGTAGTGTGTGTGTGTGTGTCTTCTTTCTTTACCTAAGATTTCCCCAAAGTAATAATGCTGGCAAGTCTAGCTTGTATTCGGCATAATTCTCATGGTTGTGGTTATTCTTTGATTGATGAGTTCCTACTTATTCTTGAAAGTCATTTTCTCTCTCATCCCTTTTCTAGCTTTCTCAGATGACTGGAGAGACCCTACTCTATTATTCCATAGACTAATGTACTGGGTCTATATCCTGAGTAGTAGTCTTTTTTGGATTTTCCTGGTACCTGGCACGCAGTGATGCTTAAAGTTAAGAGGACTAGGAGTAAGAATAACATTCAGTGTGGCCTCTGCTTCTGCAAGCCTGTTTCCAACAGGTGACTTGGATGTTTTTCCTTTCAGCATTTATTTTCTTCTGAATATTTCCCTGAACTGTACATGACATGATCCTTTTCAGATTTCTGCTGCAGTTCTTAACATTGAAGTTTGTAAGAGACCTCTAAAAGCAAGATTTGCTTCTATGATATCAAATGTTATATGACGGACAACAGACAAATTTCTTCAATAGCTGGTCCTCATGAGGAAGAATTGGAATCTTTTAAAAATTTTTATTAGGCTATAATCTGTTCCCAGTGGTAGTTTCTTTGTATAAGCACGAGTTCTGACCTCCAGGGCTGCAAAGAACAAGCCAGTCTGAGATAATAAGTGCATCAGAATAATTGAGGACTACTGTTATTGGTGAATTATATTCATGGAATAAAATATAAATCTATAAATACACTTATAGACAAGTATATTATTGGAAGAGAAGAGAGAACTCAACTGGAAAGGTGAATACCAACTGATCAATGCAGAGGGAGGTGCTTAACATTAGTTAAGCTAAGACTCATCAGTGGATGTAGATCTAGAGACAGAAGCTTGAGGGACAGGTGATTTTCATGCTCTCAAATTAGCTCTTCCTTGTTGATAGTTGTAGGAGAAAATGTAGTAGTCATATAGCAAAGACAGATATCATCACCACATGATCAAAATCACATCTCTGCTGAGGGACAGATAGGTGTGAAGGTCTTCTTAATGTGGTACCTGAAGAATTCAACCTCACCTAGTTTATATTATAATCAGGAAAAGAAAACTTGGAACTAATGAGCAATCTCAGACAACTCAGATTATAGAACATTTGGTTTTAAATGTTTGACTTGTACTATTTAAAAATGCTCTTGAAAGACAAAGAGCAAGAAAGGAGACATCCCAGCTAAGCACACTGCATAATCCTGGACTAGATCCTCTACAAGAAAATAAAATGCTGAAAGAGAACATTTTCTTAGGTGGCAAAGTTGAAATATTGAAATTATATCAGTGTTAGATTCTCTGAGTTTCATAACCATCCTATTAGAGAATATCCTTGTTCTTTGGAAATATGCACTAAATATAAAGGACAGAATCTGTGTAGTTTCCAATAAAATGATTGAGAAAGAAAGAGCACTTATATAAAGTGAGGGCAGGGGGGATGATGGAAATGGGTGAGAGGATGTGAGAACTCTCTGTACTATGCCTGTAACTTTTCTCTTAGTTTGAAATTACTTTAGAAATTGTTGGGCGGGGCTAAATAGCATAATGATTATGCAAACATACTCTTATACCATCAAGTCCCAGGTCCAATCCCCTGCACCACCATAAGCCAGAGCTGAGCAGTGCTCTGGTTAAAAAAATATAAAAAGTATAAATAAAAAATAAAATAAAATAATAAATTGTTAAGGTAGCCCAGGAGTTGAAGTAGTGAACAAAGTGTTGGATTTGTAGGCATGAAGTCCTGAGTGTAGTCCCTGGTATCACATATGCGAGAATGATGCTCTGTCCTGCTTCTCCTTCATAAATAAATAAATAGATAAATATTTTAATAGTTAAAAGAAAAGAATGCATATAACTGGATACCCATCAAAATTTTCTAGCAAGAAGGTAGCTTGTTTAAGGAATAACTCCATCTAGGCCCAGAAGAAGCATGATATGTAATGTTTTTTTTGTTTTTTTTTAATATTTATTTTATTTATTTATTCCCTTTTGTTGCCCTTATTGTTTTATTGTTGTTGTTGTTGTTGGATAGGACAGAGAGAAATGGAGAGAGGAGGGGAAGACAGAGATGAGGAGAGAAAGATAGACACCTGCAGACCTGCTTCACCGCCTGTGAAGCGACTCCCCTGCAGGTGGGGAGCTGGGGTTCGAACCGGGATCCTTATGCCGGTCCTTGTGCTTTGCGCCACCTGCGCTTAGCCCGCTGCACTACAGCCCGACTCCTGATATGTAATGTTTAAGGATCTCTTGCCCCTGATGAGTGAGGAGGGTTTTGTAGGAACATGGACAGAAAGGTAGGAATATGGAACTCTGAAAAAGGTTTCTGAAGGAATTTGTCAGTCAGCCAAGACATCGGATTTGGAGTTAGCTAAGTGAAGTCATCAAGAGGGGCATTCCTGGCCAAAGAAAGACTGGATGGCATGACTGAAGGTGGAGTCAGGGTCAGTGTGACAAAGACAGAGTTACCAGGTTTAGGGCAGTGAATTCTACTCTTTCACCTAAATTAGTTAATTTTCAGAAGTGACATAACCAGACATATGACTTAAAGGAAAACATTGGGGCCAGACAGTGGCACACCTGGTAGAGTGCATACACTACAGTGTGCAAGTACCCAAGTTCAAGCTCTTGTTCCCCAACTACAGGGGGAAAAGCCTCATAAGTGGTGTAGCAGGGATGCAGGTGTCTCTCTGTCTCTTTCCCTCTCACTATCTTCCCCACCCCTCTTAATTTCTCTGTCTCTATCCAATAATAAATAAATAAAAAGATGGGGCTAGGTGGTGATGCACCTGGTTAAGCACTCACATTACAGTGCACAAGGACCTGGGTTCAAGCCCCTCATCCCCACCTGCAGAGGAGAATGCTTCATGAGTGGTGAAGCAGGGCTATAGGCATCTCTCTCTTTCCCTCTCTACCTTTACCTTCCCTCTTGATTTCTGGCTGTCTCTGTACAATAAAGAAATAAATATAATCAAATTAAAAATAAATAAATGAAGGAAAACCTTAAATTATTTCACACTGCTCCTGAGTCTTGATCTTTCTCAGACAACTCCTACGGTGGATCTCTTTTATTCCAGATAGTGGGATTACTTAGGGACCACTTTCTTGTCATTACCTTTTTGCCTTTAGGCAGCAAATGGACTTTTTACTGCTACTTCTCAGTGTCCTTCCTTTAGTGAATTAGAGTTGAGTCTTTACACGTAGCCTCTTAATATTGTGATTATATTCTTGAGTCATAAACAGCCCAGAGTCATCAGTCGCCTGCCACCCCATCACAGTGCATCTCCATGAATTATTAGAAAGGTGTCCAAGGCCAGGATAAACAGCATGAATCAAGAGGGAGACCTCCTCTTTCCTGCCTATACTGCTGTCACTCAGGGATGATGGTGAGAGGGGATGGAATAAGGGAAGGAGAGAAAGGCCTGCCTGGGCAGGTAATAGAGAGGAAAGGGGAGAGACAAAGAGGAAGCACTGGAGAGAAAGAGGAAACAAATGAAAGAGAGGAAAAGCTTTGCTACTGAAAGAGGTGAGAACCGATGGCTTGTTTTTCACCACCCTTTAGGCTGCCTCTAAACATAGGCAGGATGTTTGAACACATAGGACCGTGTCTTCTTCCCACAGAAGACCTATTGTCATCCTGTAACCTTGGCTAAATTTTCTACATTTCTGAGCACAATTTCTCTCTCTTCTCATTGGCAGAGCTGCCACAGCCCTGTGCACATGCATGATGCTATGCACAAAAGTCTGGGCTATTGAAATACAGGTCCCTTCAAAGGTTTCTTTTTTAAAGTAATGAGCTCAATGCCACTCATCTGATTTAAAAAGTGCATTGATGCTTTCCAATTACTAACTTGTCATCTTGTGCAGACAAGCCATTGCATTAGTGAGCTAAGTATGTCTTCAACATACTAGAATAAATAAATTATCATTGACATTTAGGGATGACAGTTGTAATCACACTTGAGGGCATTGGGGACAAATGCCTTTGATTCTTATGTGGTCTGACTTGGGATTAAAGCCAAAGACCCCCCTACCCTGACTTAATAAATACATTTCTGAAGGCCAACTGTATCTTCCTTCTTACAGCAAACTCAGTGCTGCTATTAGGGCCCTAAGTATTTATGAAAGCTATAGAAATCCTGGAGAATTTAAAAATGTATTGGAAATTCAGAGATCCAAGATTCTCTTTGCATTTTATTAGCATTTATTTTGAGTATTGACTCAGTTGTTTGATTAATCTCTTTTCCTGTATTCTTTGAAATGTCTATAAATAGATTCCACCCCATTGGTTTATTTTGAATGCTGTAAAATGCCAGCATTAGACTAATAGGAGTTGTGATAATTGAATTCAAGGAGCATCTGATTGTGGTTCAAGTGACAGAGCATGAAAAGGAATTAGAGGAGTAATTAGACCAAACTCTTTGTTTTATTTAGCCAGATGGGATATAAATAATATTTAATGGTATGTTAGGATCAGAGTTATCCATTCCTCATTTTACTGAGTACTAATGACTTAATGCTGAACTGGTGCTGGTCAGAATGCAATGACTAATGATTTTTACCATCATGAGTAGCCAATGGAAAACACCTCGATTATTTTTTTTATTTTATTTGTGATTTAAAATTGATTTACAAAATTACATGTCAACAGGAGTATAATTCCATACCATTCCCACTACCAGAGTTCTGAATCCCCAATCTCTTCATTGCAAACCACCACAGCTCTCCTAAGGTTGCAGACATGGGTTAACTGTCATCTCTACAGCTGTCTATTGTCGTATGCTTTACATTGGCTTGTTCTAGCCCTCCCCCTCCAAGAGAATTGGATGAGTCCTGTTAATTTCGCGGGCCTGCTTGGCCCCGCCCCAAGGGACCCTGGGAGAGGGTTCCGGAGTCCGAGAGTTCCTGAGTTCCCCAGTGACAGAGTTCCTGAGTTCCGGAGTTCGAGAGTGCGAGAGTGCGAGAGTTTCTGAGTTCGAGAGTAAGGGAGAGGGTTCTTGAGTTCGAGAGAAAAAGAAAGAGTGCTTGCGCCGCCGCAAAGAGACAGCCGAGTTCTGTTTGGTGATTAGTTTGTCTTAGTTTGTGAATCGTTGTTCCTGAATAAAGAAATACAGCTGCCCTGCCCAGCCGTTGTCTCCGCGTCTCTGTTACCCGCCGTGAAGCTAGCTGGAGCCATCCCGAAATTTTAACAACAGTCTATATTTGTACATAATTGTCCTTTTTTTTTCCAGGTCCCAAGCCACACATAACCCTATTACTACATCCAAATGCCCCTCCCTTTTTCTTCCGCTCATTCCGGGTCCTCATGGAGCTGGAGTTCAGAGCCCTCTTCCCCTCTTCCTCCTATCACTTCTCCCCCCATTGGCAGTATGGATCAAAATTGTTTTGGGGTGCAGAAGGTAGGAGTTCTGGCTTCTGTAGCTGCTTCTCCGCTGGACATGGGAGTGGCAGATCAATCCATACCCCCAGCCTCTTTCTATCTTTCCTTGGATGAGTGGATAGGGGGTAGAGCTCTGGAGAGATGAGGTTCCAGGACATATTGGTGAGGTTGTCTGCCCAGGGAAGTCAATATGGAATAATGGTAGCATCTGCAACTTTATGTCTGGAAGGTGGCAGGATGTAAAGTAAGACAAAATGGTTAATGAACAGAAACCAAAAAGTAAAAAAGAACAAATAAGAATAAAAATCTTAGGGTGGAAGGAAGCTAGGAAGTCCATTTTAGTCATGTTTTTAGAGGCCCATGACTATGGTAGTTTTTGCTTGAGTTTGATAGCTAACATAAAGTTGGATAAAAATATTGTTTGAGAAAATGATGTCAGAGTAGAGAAAAGGGCTAGAAAGTTGGATTGGGGCAGAGAATAGCTCTCATTCTTGAAAAAATTCTGTGAATAAAATTAACTACCTTCATCTGCCCAACCCAGGGCATATATATATATATATTTAGCACCAGAGCCTGTGTAATCGATAAGTTCCTATTGGTCTGAGCTTGCAGCTCATGGTCACAGCTGGGAACATTGCAGGCTGCACTCATTTCAGGACCAGTCTTCCTCGAATGGGAGGGCAGGATACCCCAGCCTCCCTTAGGAGACTGGGAAGTCCCTACCATCACTGCTTTTATGGTGAGGGCAAGGTTCTGGGAAGGCCCACAAGAGGACTTATGATGACGTTCCTGATGGGAGTGACCAGTGGCACTTTATTATTAAAAGATACATATTCATTCTCCAGTGTTGACTATCATAATCCAAGGTCAAAGTGCATAGCTGTCACAATGTCCCATGTATGAAAAGGTCTTTTTAAAAATTTTTTATTTATAAAAAGGAAACATTGACAAACCATAGGATAAGAGGGGTACAGCTTTTCACAGTTCCCACCACCAGACCTCCGTATACCATCCCTTCCTATGATAGCTTTCCTATTCTTTAACCCTCTGGGAGTATGGACCCAAGATCATTGTAGGGTGCAGAAGGTTGAAGGTCTGGCTTCTGTAATTGCTTCCCTGCTAAACAAGGGCATTGGCAGGTCGATCCATACTCCCAGCCTGTCTCTCTCTTTCGAAAGGGTCTTTTTCATCTTCCCATGTATACTTCTATTTACAGATGAGAGGACATGTGCCACAAATAAGGCAATAAAAGCTTGATTCGCTGAAATAGTCAGAACTCTTATTCCTTAGTTCTACTCGCCAAGTATCAAGCAACTGCTGAATTTTGAGAACTTTGTGCCAAATTCTAGGACCACACTGAAAGCAGTGTAGGCAAAACTCCTTATTCCAATAGATTTTACATACTAGTGACAAATTCTGGTTAATTGTATTTTCTGGTGAACTGAATTTTTTTTTAATTTTTAAGAAATCTTTATTTGTTTATTGGTAGAGACAGACAGAAGTCAAAAGGGAAGGGAGTGTTAGAGAGGGAGAGAGACACCTGTAGCACTGCTTCACCACTTGTGAAGTTTTCCCCTTGCAGGTGGGTACTGGGGGGCTCAAACCTGGGTCCTTGCTCATTGTAACATATGCGCTTAACCAGGTGCGCCACCACCTAGCCCTGTGAACTGAAAATTTTAAGCAACCTCATTCACTGGACATCTTCTGCATGCATTTTAAAGGCTTTGTGGCTTTAAGGTAGGGAAAGGTGGTAGCAACAGTTTCCTAAAATACTATCTCAGTGTTCTTAAGAGTTGGGAAAAGTTCAGTTGGATTTAGGATTAAGCTCTTCCCAGGTGGGCCATAAGGATGAATTTTGATTATTTTTGACAAATTTTAATAAGCATATAGTTCTGACTGAATGTATACTAGTCAGGCTTACCGTAAATATATTCTGAAATAATATTCTGTTACTAGCTCTTTTCTTTTCTTCTCCCTTCCCCTCCTTTCCTTTTCTTCCATATCCTTTTATTAGGGGGTTAGTGGTTCACACATTGTTGTTGATCATGGGTACAGTATCTCATCTCCTCTTGATTCTTGTCTGCAAAGCACTCTCACCACGACCCCACCCCACCCCATCCCACCCCACCCTCGGCTTATCCTACTTGTTGTCTTTTCACTTTATTTCAAGGTAGACAGCCTAGAGAAAAGAGAATGCATCCCAGTTGAAGTACTGATGAGTTGTATTTAAGTCCAGATATTGTGAAGTCTTTGAGACGTGGAAGGCTTAGATTCCGTTATCCTCTTAAGGCAGTTTTTAATCTCTTTTCTATTCATGGAATTTTTAGGTGTCATATTCATTAAAATCAAATGGGATATTTTTTAGGAGTTGGGGGAATTTATTTTTGCAGACACTTAATGAGCCTGGAGGATACACACGTGAAAACCAAAATATACACATTTCCCAAGTTGTTACAGCTGGGGGAGGCAACAAAATAAGGAACTAAAGGGGGTCACGTGGTAGCGCAGCAGGTTGAGCACACGGTGCGAAGTGCAAGGACTGGCAGAAGCATCTCGGTTTGAGGCCCTGGCTCGCCACCTGCAGGGGGCGTCACTTCATAGGAGATGAAGCAGGTCTGCAGGTGTCTGTCTTTCTCTTCCCTTCTCTGTCTTTCCACTCTCAGTTTCTCTCTGTCCCATCCAGCAACAATGACAGCAACAACAACAGTAATAATAACAACAATGACAGAGGAATACCAAAGGAGACCACCTTGGACAGCAGCAAGACAGGACTAGAATGACTTCAGGAACCCACCAGATCACTGGTTAGTGCAAACACATGTGGTTCATGGACAGAGAGGAGCCTAGGGAGAGATTAAGTGGCTAGTAACATTCCAGCAGTTTACCAGTTGAGACACCACCTCCAGTCTGCTTCAACAACAAAAAGATGGCTGAAGGGAGGAGAGGACTCCCCTAAAACTGAACAAATGCAACTGTGAGTCTCCATTGCTACTGCCCTCAGAATCTGGAGCAGCAGCAGGGAGGCCCTGTGCTGACACCAGGCGACAGAGAATTAACCAGGAAACTCAGGAGAAGACATGTACCTTGGTGGCCTAGCGGTGGGGCTGTGAAAGCCTCTTTGCATAACCACTGGATTATCTCTGCCCCACCCTGCTTTATCTCTTGGTCAGGAGTCAGTGATTAAGCTAAGAAGCCTACTTATAGTTTAAAAGCCCTCAGGCTCCCATTTCCTACAGGGAAGAAAAAGAACAAAAGAGGCTTTTAAGCCACTGAGCTCCAACTCAGGAATTAAAATAATATTGAAACAACTGTCAATTTCCACAACTGTGATACCTTTAATTACCTTACTTAGACACAAGTCAATCTAGGCAAGAGTGATCAGTAATTTGAAAAGTCCTGAGAGCTGGGCCTCATAACATACCATATAAAATGGTTAAACCAACAAGAAGAAATTTTGGAGAAATGATCCAGGACAAGAGTCCAGCTAAAAGCCCCCCAAAAGCTGAAGCACAAAATAATGAAGTCTACATCCAAACACTAGTTAAGGAAATAATCACAGGAGTGAGTAAAGAGTTTGAAAGAACTGTCATCAGAAATGCAGAAACAATTCAGGTTCCGGATGCCAGCAAGATGATGACCAGACTTCCCTGGACAGACGACCCCATCAATGTGTACTGGAGCTCCGCTTCCCCAGAGCCCCACCCTCCTAGGGAAAGAGAGAGGCAGACTGGGAGTATGGATCGACCAGTCAACACCCATGTTCAGCCGGGAAGCAATTACAGAAGCCAGACCTTCCACCCTCTGCAACCCACAACGACCCTGGATCCATACTCCCAGAGAGATAGAGAATGGGAAGGCTATCGGGAGGGGGTGGGATATGGAGATCGGGTTGTGGGAATTGTGCGGAACTATACTCGTCTTAATTCTGTGGTTTTGTTAATGTCTCCTTTCTTAAATAAAAAAAAAATGCAGAAACAACAAATGAGACCCTGGAAGAAAACACCAATTATCTCAAGCTTATTAGAGAGCTGGAAAGCTGAAATAGCTGAGCTAAGAACACAATTAGCTGAACAAGTATCAGAACAGGGTAACAAAATAGATATACTCCAGAAAACAGTAGAGGGGAGAGAGAATAGAATAAATGAGACTGAAAACAGAATTAGCAAGATCGAGGATGAATTAGAGACAACTAAAAAAAAAGTAAGAGATCTCAAAAATAGATTAAAAGATACTGAAAACAACAACAGAGACCTATGGGATGACTTCAAAAGAAATAATATATGCATTATTGGCTTACCAGAGGACGAAAGAGAAAGAGAGGAAGAAAGCATTCTTCAGGACATAATAGCTGAGAACTTCTCTAGTCTAGACAACATAAAAGACATAAAGGTTCAAGAAACCCAGAGGGTCCCAAACAGAATTAACTCAGACTTAAAGACACCAAGACACATCACATTTAGAATGGAAAGGAATAAGGATAAAGAAAGGATCCTAAAGGCTGCAAGAGGAAAACAAAGAGTCACCTACAGAGGAAAACCCATTAAGATTAGCAGCAGACTTCTCCACATAAACACTACAGGCCAGAAGAGAATGTCAAGATATCTATCGAGTGCTCAATGAGAAAGGCTTTCAACCAAGACTACTGTATCCTGCTAGACTGTCATTCAGACTAGAGGGAGGCATCAAAACCTTCTCAGACAAGCAACAGTTGAAAGAATCAACTATCATCAAGCCTGAAAGAAGTTCTGAAAGGTCTCCTATAAACAGTCAGACCACCATACATAGGCCATCTATCAGAACACTCTAAAAATCTACAAGAATGGCGTTAAAATATCTTCAATCTTTGATATCAATAAATGTCAATGGCCTGAATTCACCTATTAAAAGGAACAGAGTAGGAAGATTTATCAGAAAACAACCCAACAATATGCTGTCTACAGGAAACCCACCTAACTCAACAAGACAAACACAGACTCAAAGTGAAAGGATGGAAAACTATCATACAAGCCAGTGGCCCACAAAAAAAGGGCAGGAACAGCTATTCTCATGTCTGAAATGATAGACTTTAAAATAAATAAAATTTAAAAAGATAAGGATGGACACTACTTAATGCTCAGAGGATCAGTCAATCAAGAGGACTTAACAGTTATTAACATCTATGCACCCAATGAGAAGCCATCTAAATACATCAAACATCTACTGAAAGAGCTATAGCAATATATTAACAGCAACACAGTAATAGTAGGGGACTTCAACACCCCACTCTCTTAACTGGACAGATCATGCAAGCAGAAAAATCAATAAAGACATGAGGGAGCTAAATGAGGAGATAGATAAACTAGAACTATTGGACATTTTCAGAGTCCTTCACCCCAAGAAACTGGAATACACATTTTACTCAAGTCCACATGGGTCATTCTCAAGGACAGACCATATGTTAGGCCACAAAGACAGCATCAGCCAATTCAAGAGCATTGAAATCATCCCAAGCATCTTCTCGGACCACAGTGGAATTCAACTAACACTTAACAATCAACAAAAGATTAGTAATAGTCCCAAAATGTGGAAGCTCAACAGTACACTTCTTAGTAACTACTGGGTCAAAGAGGAAATAAAGGAAGAAATCAAAATGTTTTGAGAGTTCAATGAAAATGAAGACACAAGCTACCAAAATATTTGGGACACAGCTAAGGCAGTACTGAGAGGGAAGTTCATAGCCATACAAGGACACATTGGGAAACAAGAAAAAGCACAAATAAACAGCCTGATTGCACATCGTAAATACCTAGAAGAAGAAGAACAAAGGAACCCTAAAGTAACCAGAAGGACAGAAATCACTAAAGTTAGGGCAGAAATAAATAACATTGAAAATAAGAAAACCATACAAAAGATCAACGAAAGTAAATGTTGGTTCTTTGAAAGAATGAACAAAATCGACAAACCTTTAACTGGACTCACAAAACAAAAAAGGGAGAAGACCCAAATAAATTGGATCATAAATGAAAGAGGAGATATCACAACAGACACCGCAGAAATTCAGCATATCTTGCAAGACTTCTATGAACAACTCTATGCCACCAAGCTAGAAAACCTGGAAGAAATGGACAATTTCCTAGATACCTATGAACTTCCAAAATTAAGTAAAGAGGAAGTATATAACATGAACAGGCCCACCACAGCTAATGAAATTGAAAGTTATCAAAAACCTTCCCAAGAATAAAAGTCCTGGACTAGATGGTTTTACGAGTGAATTCTACAAAACCTTCAAAGAAGAACTAGTACCTTTACTTTTAAAAGTTTTCCAGAAGATTGAAGACACTGGAATACTCCCTCCCAGCTTGTTTGAAGCTAACATCACTTTGATAACAAAAGCAGACAGGGACATAACCAGAAAAGAAAACTACAGATCAATATCTCTGATGAACATAGATGCTAAAATACTGAACAAAATTCTAGCCAGCCAGATACAACAGTATATTAAAAAGATTGTTCATCATGACCAAGCGGGGTTTATCCCAGGCATGCAAGGTTAGTTTAATATACGTAAATTAATCAACCTTCTTCTTCTTCTAGCGTTTGCCCTTCTTCCGTAGCCAGTCAACAGCGTCAGGTTGAGCCTGATGTAAAGTTTCGAGACCTCCTTTGAATCTGGAGAGGTGGCAGTTGTTGACTATGTGGGTCATAGTCTGTCTGTAGCCGCAGGGGCAGTTCGGGTCGTCTCTGGCTCCCCAGCGGTGGATCATAGTGGCACACCGGCCATGGCCTGTTCGATAGCGACTGAGGAGGGCCCAGTCATAACGTGCCAGGTCAAAGCCGGGTTGATGCTTGCAGGGGTCTGTGATGAGGTGTTTGTTCTTTACCTCAGCTGACTGCCAACTCTGTTTCCAAGAGTCTGGGACAGAGAAGTTCAGTGTAGGTGTAGGGGACCAGATTGGGTGACGAGACGTCAAGCGTTGGACAGGGTGGGCGAAGATATCCGCGTATATTGGCAGGTCCGGTGGAGCGTAGACGTGGGAAATGAACTTAGATGATGGCCACATCCCGACGAATATCTGGCGGGGCGATGTTGCTAAGAACTGGCAGCCATGGAACCGGGGTGGAACGGATGGTTCCAGAAATTATCCTCATGGAGGAATATAATTTGGAATCGACCAAGTGGACATGGGGGCTACGGAACCATAATGGGGCACAGTATTCTGCAGTGGAATAGCATAATGCCAGAGATGATGATCAACGTGATCAACCACATCAACAAAAGCAAGACCAAAAACCACATGGTCATATCAATAGATGCAGAGAAAACCTTCGACAAAATACAACATCCCTTTATGATCAAAACACTACAAAGAATGGGAATAGATGGAAAATACCTAAAGTAGCAAACCTACAGCCAACATCATATTCAATGGACAGAAGCTGAAAGCATTTCCCTTCAGACCAGGTACTAGACAGGGATGCCCACTATCACCATTACTATTTAACATAGTGTTAGAAGTTCTTGCCATAGCAGTCAGGTAGGAGCAAGGAATTAAAGGCATACAGATTGGAAGAGAAGAAGTCAAACTCTCCCTATTTGCAGATGACATGATAGTATACATAGGAAAACCTAAGGAATCCAGCAAAAAGCTTTTGGAAATCATCAGGCAATATAGTAAGGTGTCAGGTTACAAAATTAACATTCAAAAGTCAGTGGCATTCCTCTGTGCAAACACTAAGTTAGAAGAAGTTGAAATCCAGAAATCAATTCCTTTTACTATAGCAACAATAACAATAAAATAGCTAGGAATAAACCTAAGCAAAGAAGTGAAAGACTTGTATATGGAAAATTATGAGTCACTACTCAAGGAAACTGAAAAAGACACAAAGAAGTGGAAAGACATTCCATGTTCTTGGGTTGGAAGAATTCACATCATCAAAATGAATATACTACCCAGAGACATCTACAAATTTAATGCTATCCCCATCAAGATCCCAAGCACATTTTTTAGGAGAACAGAACAAATGCTACAAATGTTTACCTGGAACCAGAAAAGACCTAGAATTGCCAAAACAATCTTGAAAAGAAAGAACAGAAGTGGAGGCATCACACTCCCAGATCTCAAATTATATTATAAGGCTGTTGTCATCAAAACTGCTTGGTACTGGAATATAGACACAATGACCAATGGAATAGAATTGAGATCCCAGAAGTAAGCCCCCACACCTATGGACATCTAATCTTTGACAAAGGTGCCCAGACTATTAAATGCCGAAAGCAGAGTCTCTTCAACAAATGGTTTTGAAAAAAATGGGTTGAAACATGCAGAAGAATGAAAAAGTAAATTCCAAGTGGATCAAGGACTTGGATGTTAGACCAGAAACTATCAGATACTTAGAGGAAAATATTGGCAGAACTCATTTCCGCATAAATTTTAAAGACATCTTCAATGAAATGAATCCAGTTACAAAGAAGGCTAAGACAAACATAAACCTATGGGACTACTTCAAATTAAAAAGTTTCTGCACAGCAAAAGAAACCACTACCCAATAACAGCAATGACAATGATAAGCAACAAGGATAATAAAGGGGAAAAAATAGCCTTCAGGAGCAGTGGATTCATAGTGCAGGCACCAAGCCCCAGCAATATCCCTGGAGGCAAAAAAAAAAAAAAAAAAAGGAGATACACAGTAGATGATTAAAAACAAAACAGTAATAGATGACTCGTATAAAGCAAAGAGAGACCTTTTCCTTCTGGTGGTATAATCTTGAACTTCAGTAACTTGGGAGAGAGGCAGACCCTCAGCTTATTAATAAGGAGTTCTGAATTTCTGGACTCAGAAATTTCAACTAAGATGGCAATAATCAAAAGGAAATTTTAGTTTTTTATGTTGTATATAGATGATAATATAAATTGTTGGGTGTCTACCATATATAGAACATTTATTGTGTGCCAGGTACCATATGGACATTTTACTTGTATCATATACTCTTTTCATATTATTTAACAGGGCAGAGAGGAATTTAGAGAAGAGGGGAAGATAGAGAAAGAGACAGACAGATAACTTCTTGCTTTACCACTTGTGAAGCTCTCCCACCCCCACCCTGTACGTGGCAGCAGGAGATGGGACCCAGTCCTTGCACACGGTAATACGTGTGCTCCACCGCGTGGCTTTCTGTATCCATAGTAAAGCAGATGCTGCCAGCTCTGTTTAATAGATGAGGAAACTGTGGTCCAGAATTGAGTGACATGAGTAAGATCACACAACTAAGAAGCAGTAAAGTTGGGATTCAGACTAGGATACCAGTGCCTCCAACATCAGTCTCTTAGTCACACGTTCTGCCTTTTCTCATACCACTGAAGTCACTAACTCAGTTCCTCCAGAGGTAGCTTGATCTGTCTTACAGAGATTCCTCCATACTTGCAAGGACATGCATTCTCCATGGGAAGTTGGACTGTCTCCCCAGTTAATGTTATTTGATTTACAATTTACTTTACTACAACCACTCTGTCATGTCTCTAAGTAGCCTCCGTGCCACTGTAACTTCAAATATAAGGTCCAGATCAAAACTTGACTTGCTGTATGACCCACAAGCCATGTTAAAGCCTTCTTTCTCATTTCCTGTGCTTGACAGCACTTTGGAAATAGGATTAGGATGAACAGCAGTAATATTAATACTTCTGGCTAAACCTGAGTGAGTAGTGGCCCATGGTTGAAAGGGGAGAGGTTCCATAGATTATCTAAGGAAGTCAGGTGCTATTTCACTTATCTGAGAAAGAAGAGGAAAAAAGAAGGACAACTATTGGAAGATTTCACTAGTAAGTGGAATATAGAGACTTGAGGGGGCTGGGCATTGGCGCACCCAGTTAAGCACACATAGCACAAAGCACAAGGATCTGGGTTCAAGCCCCCACTCCCCACCTGCAGTGGGGACACTTCACAAGCTGGGAAGCAGGTCTTCAGATGTCTCTCTTTCTCTCTGCCTCTGTATCACCCTTCCCTCTCAATTTCTCTCTGTTCAATCCAATAAAATGAAAAAAAATAGCCACTGGGAGCAGTGGATTTGTAGTGCTGGCACTGAGCCCCAGCGATAACCCTGGAGGCCAAAGAAAAAAGAGAACTGAAACACATGAACTTAAAGTAAAGAATTTATATATTAAACCTATAACTATGATCTTGGGAGAAATATGGTGGTTACTATTGGGGAGACACAGAACTTTGGTGGTGGAAGCAGTTTGGAATTAAGCCCCTAATATTTTATAATCTTGTAAGTCACACACCCACAAAAGTGTGAAGTGCCCTCATGTGTAGCTTTTGTCCCTAGGAGGTGAGTTTCTAGCTGAAGCAACTCTGTTTTATATGGAGAGGTTGCATTCACCTTTCCTTTTTTAAAAAATTTTATTTATTTATTTATTTATGTGATAGAGACAGCCAGAAATCAAGAGGGAAAAGGGAAGAGGGAGAGAGAGCGAGAGAGACAGAGAGACACCTTCACCACTCACAAGGCTTTCCCCCTGCAGGTGGGGACTGGGGGCTCAAACTCAGGTCCTTGCACATAGCAACATGTGCACTCAACTAGGTGCACCACCACCCAGCCCCACAGTGACCTGAGAGCCTAAATTGCAACACCAGCTCAGTCTATTCTCAGTCTCCAAACATTCCGCAAATGCCCCCTCACTTCAAGACTGCAGTCAACACAGTTGTCTCTGCTTTAGATGACAAACTTGTCCCAGCTGTCCCTGGAGGTCAGTGGCTGGATGAGTAAGTCTTGAAACTTGCTAGATGCATCTCAGAATTGCACATGCCTGTTTGATTGGACAGTGCCCAGTCTGGGCCTTAAGACTTAGCCTCACAGGGTCTATGGTGACTATTTTTCTGACTTATATTTCCTTTTTCAGCAAATGAGAAGATTGAAGACATCAATGGCTGTCCAAAGAATAGATCACAAATGGTAAGTGGCACATGGGTTGTGAGTTTTGTGCTATGCTAGAAAACCCTGCTTCTAGATGGTATTGGTCATCCTAAAAGCTTCCCACCAAAAACCTTCCTTTAGGGGCTTATATTAAGAACCCAACAGCCATTCCCTAGCAGCCATGCTCTACTTCTCTGACACTTGGCACTTACAGAAACATGGCTGTGGCTTTTACGTAAATGGTGAGACAGCACTAATGAAATACAGTCCTTGCAGAACTGTTGTAAATATAAACTTGTTTAGAACTTGGATTGTTGTGATTCATTTGGCTTCCTCACAGACAGCAATGTCTGTGTCGGGTGCCAAGACATAGAAGAGGTAGGGTACCTTACCACTTAGAAACTGGGACATGTGGCGTGACTGTCTTTAAAGGTCATAAAGATGTGGAATCAGAACCGTGACAGGAAATTTGAAAGGTGTAGTCATAGCTAGACCACTATTAGCATAGTAGCATGTAATAGTCTCTCTGGTGGTGTATTTGTGCTCTGATATTATAGCTTCATGAAAATGGGGAAAATAATCTTTTAAAATCTTTTCTAGTAGTCTTGCATGTAATCCTTGAATTATAATTCATGATCACTATTAATTCAGAACAGATTACACTGTGATACTCTGAATGCTTCATTTTTTACCTTCAAAATGGCTTTCAAACATGAATATTTACATAGAGAATGTATATTATCAGAATCTCTTAATATAACACTAATGCCTATTTAAAATAAGAAGGTGGCAAGTGAAGGACATTTTTTTCTGAATAATTTGTCTCCAGAAACCTGAAAAAAAGAGAAAGAAGAAGAATGTTTTCCCAAATCCCACCCCACTCCCTTGGGGTGGGCACAATTTGACCATCAGAGTGACTGTCATTCCTTAAGCTTGCTATTTAATTTTCTGTGTTTTGTTAACCCAGTGAGTTGGATGAATACACAGCTTTTTCACTTAGTGTTTCCCACACAAAAAACTGCTTTTTAAATTATAGTGAGGAAATTGTTTTGTGTATATTAACTTCACTTTTCAGCTCACTTTCTACAGCAAGTTTCTATCTTTTGTTGTTCCAGTGGACATTTTGTTTCTTTTCACTTGATCCAGAGAGAACTACTTTTCACACAGGAAAGTCCCTATGCAGACATCTCATGGCAGCTTTGGCTTTTGGAAAAGATTGGTTACTATTTTTTCTAATGCTGCTGCAGCTGTCCAGTATATTAATAATTGAGAAAATTTGGAAGATAGAAGACTTAATTTTAGTGTAAGCATTTTATGTATGCAGTCATATCTTCACATGAAAGAGATGCAGTATTTCCCCCTGGGATAGATGTCAGTGCATTTGTCCCAGCCCATTATAATGCATGTGGAGAACTGACATTTGAATGCAGTGAACTTTTCATTTGAGGCGTTTTTATTTTCTGCACCTTCTGTGTGGAGATGTCCTTCTGTTGGAGATAACCTTTGTTCTTAAAATCCACTTTCAAGTTTGTAATACAATATCTGCAGAGTCTTCCATGCAAAGTTGGTTTTATTTGCAAGCATGTTATCTATAAATGCTACAGTAGTACCAATAAATATAATTTTGTGTTTTCTTCACAACTCTTACTTTTGGAAGTATCGTGGAGTCTTCATCTGTGGACTATGTTGTTTTAGAAGTCAGGAATATAAAATTCTTTAGTTTTCTGTGATAATTAGTTTCAGATTAGGGGTGGGGAGACAGACAGGGATTGATGGTAAATGGAGAAAAAAATAGTTCAGCACACAGGGTGTGAGCCCAGGAAAATGGAATAACCTCCATCACTGATTCATTCTGTAGAAAATGGGAAAGTGATAAAGGTTGCCAGGGCTGTGGGCCTTCCCCCTACATCATAGAACAATGACAAATCCATAAAGCAGAACTCACCTGCAGTTCACAGGAGATGTTTCTTATAGTTAAGCATGAGTGTTGTTATGGCTAATAGAAGGGTGTGTGTGTGTGCGTGTGTGTGTGTGTGTGTGTGTGTGTGTATTATTATGGCTAGTAGAAGGGTGTGTGTGTGTGTGTGCCAGACAGACAAAGACTAACCAACCACATAGAGTTAGTTTTTCTACTCATGAAAATTATAATTTGGGGATATGGCACAATGGATGAACCATCATTTCTACATTTTCAGATTAACTTCCCAGTGACACTTTATTCAAGGTTGCCAGTGATAAGAATGTTGTTATTTGCTGAATAGTTCCTGTGTAGGGAGACCGTAGGAGAGTGTATGAGAAATATTGTATTATTGGCAAAGGAAGATGGCACATAACTGGGAACATGTACCTCTTGGGAAGATGACTGTGACTCCCCCAGAAAATAATCATCCTGAACTTAGTGCTCACTCGCTAAGGACACAGAGCATCTTCAGGAGCCTTTAATAATGCAGTCAGGGAGTTAGGCAGTAGCACAGCGGGTTAAGTGCACGTGGCGCAAAGCACAAGGACCAGTGTAAGGATCCCAGTTTGAGCCCCCAGCTCCCCACCTGCAGGGGAGTTGTTTTGCAGGCTGTGAAGCAGGTCTGCAGGTGTCTGTCTTTCTCTCCCCCCTCTGTCTTCCCCTCCTCTCTCCATTTCTCACTGTCCTATCCAACAATGATGACATCAATAACAATAATAATAACTACAACAATAAAACAACAAAGGCAACAAAAGGGAATAAATAAATATAAAGAAAATAATTCATTCAAAGGAAAACAGAGCAAGAGTACTATTGATTCCATTCAGTGGGTATTGACATGATTTCATGGAGAAGAGAAATGAACCCTGGAAGTGAAGACACCTCTTCTCCCACCCGTGTACTTACTCTCCTGACCCAATAGGCTTCCAGGAGCTCCATTCTCTGCTCTCACTCCTGCTCTCTAGACTCTGTTTCAAGTCCTGCTCTCTCCCTAGAGGATGGAAAAGCAGACACTAGTGGAACTATGGACTAGAGACTGCCAGTGACAGTCAAGTACAGATATGGACTTCATAGATGCTTCTGGTCTGTCACTACACAATCAGAGCCCTGGCTGGTGCCAGACACTGTGCTAGTTCAGGTGATTACACAACTGGACAGACAGGATTCCTTTCTCCTGTAACTCTGCGATGAGTGGGCAGGAGACTGCAGAACAATAGCAACAGAACAGTTCACCTGCACCCACAGACATTGGGAAGCCCATCCCAGATTGAGGCAAGGGGAAGTTTAAGAATAACTTCTTAGGGATGAGTTTGGAAAGGTGAGAAGGTTCACCATAGGAGCATGGGGGGTGGAGGAAGAGTTCCGTTTCTGAAGAGTCTGTTTACTTGAGGACACCATAGATCCTTCAGAGGGAAGTTTTACAACATGCTTAGTGGACCTGCTAAAGTGCTGTAAGTTGTGTCTAATCTTCAGAAACTTCTGATCTCTCAGAAGTTCTAGCCCTCTCTCTGTTGTGTCTGAGGAGAAGGGTGGAGCAGGGAAGAAGCTTGAGTATGAACAAAGTTTCCTTTTTTTTTTTTTTTTGTTTCCAGGGTTATTGCTGGGGCTCAATGCCTACACTTTGAATCCACTACTTCTGGAGGCCATTTTTCCATTTTGTTGCCCTTGTTGCTGTTATAGGACAGCGAGAAATCGAGAGGGGGGGGAGGACAGAGGGGGAGAGAAAGATAGACACCTGCAGACCTGCTTTACCACTTGTGAAGCAACCCCCCTGCAGATGGGGAGCCGGGGACTTAAACCAGGATTCTTACTCTGGTCCTTGCTCTTGGTGCCATGTGCGCTTAATCCGCTGTGCTACTGCCCACCTCCCCCCACTCCCAGCAAAGTTTCCTAAGGGAAAATACCCATGATCATCAGTTCTTATGAACAGGAAGGAGCTCAACTATGGCATCTGAAAAAAATGAAATCACTACCTGAGGGTACAGTATGGCTAATCTCTTTAACATCAGCACCAAATGCATCCATGCAGTGCATTGTGGCTTGCACGTGCTTTAACACTCATGCATCAGTCCTCCCATTCTCCTGAATCTGCTGTGGGCATCATAGCATGCCTCACTTTGGACTTTGGGATGACGAGGGATTTTGTCGGCTGGTAGAAATCTGTGCCCAGGGAGAGGCAGAATCAGGACCACCAGTATCTCTTGAAACTCTGACTTGGCCTTTAGAAAGTGAAACATTGGCAGGTGGGGGAGACAGCATAATGGTTATGCAAACAGACTCTCATGCCTGAGGCTCCAGAATCCCAGGTTTAATCCCCCACACCACCATAAACCAGAGCTGAGCAGTGCTGTGGTGTTTCTCTCTGTCTCTCTCTGTCTCTCCCTCTGCATCTCTCTCAAAAATAAAATAAATAAAAAGAAAGAGAGAAAGGAAGTGAAACAGTGACTATTGCCCAAACAGGGAGGCACATCACTGATGCCCCTTTCCCCAGCAAGTCTGACCTCAGACTTGTGTTTAAGGAGTGTTTTGCACGGTTTCAGTCTGACATAGATGCTTTGGGGGGGGGGGGGCACAAATCCTTAGAGACAGAGCTGTAGAAACAACCCCTGCCCCAAACCAATCATTCACTTGGACATTAAATAAGTTTTTGTAAGTGCGTCAGAGCTGGTTAAAATGTTGGTCTGTTTAGAATTACCATGGCAACATAAGGGCATCTTTTTTTGATTTTCAAGT
The DNA here is from genome assembly GCF_950295315.1 of Erinaceus europaeus. Classification (NCBI taxonomy): domain Eukaryota; kingdom Metazoa; phylum Chordata; class Mammalia; order Eulipotyphla; family Erinaceidae; genus Erinaceus; species Erinaceus europaeus. Next base: position 72,498,889 of record NC_080178.1, on the reverse strand, counting down.
GGTGTGTTCAGGAGAGTTATGTGTTAGTTTGGAAGAAGCAGCACGGCTTGGAGTTCTGCCAGTGAGTGCTGGGGCAGCCGTTGCTTTGCGCCTTGAAGTTGAACCCACTTTACTGCAACACATTGGATCATTTTGAGCCTGGGATGGTCATCACAGGAAGAAGTTTTCTTTTAAATCTATTTCATTTTAACCAACTTGATTTTCTGTTGTTGAGTAGGGACAGTGCACAGTTAGCAAGGCAGACTTGTTCTTTGAACAGAAAGGCCCAGGCCTGTCTTCCCCTCTGGCAGGATGATCATCTTAGCTCTGAGCTCATCTGGGCACTCCCAGCACTGCCTCCTATCTGCTTTCAGGGAACTCTGCCTTTGTCCTTTCAGTGCGTCTAGATTGAGGGTTAGCCTGGGCCTGGGAACCAGACAAACCAAGTTTGCATTCTTTTTCTTAAGTTCCTTTTCACTTTTTGAAGCCTCCATTTCCTGCTCGATTGTTCAAATATAGTTGATAGTAATATGGCTTTATAAAATTTTTGTGAGAACTAATGTTCAATAAATGTGATAATAATGGATAATGATAATTGCAGTGATGAAGTGCAGTTGAGGCCCACAGATTATCATGTGCCAGTGCTACTCGGAGTGTTTTACAAATACTCTCTTAGTATATCCTCCCAGTGGCCCTTTGAGGTGGATCATATTGCCTTCTTGCTCTGAGCCTAATACATGGCAGTTTCTATGAGCATAATTTGATTCGTGTTTTAGTATTCCTTCATGTGTTTGGGAGACCCTCTGGAAAGCTGAGAAATGCTGCCAGCTCTCTTCTCTGCAGATAGCTCAGACCCCAGAACTTGACATACAGCCTAACCAGATCATGGAACCCAGAGACCAGCCTACATATCCCCAGAGACTCCACAGACTTGTAATTAAGCGCCCTTGCTGTTTAGGGCACAGTTCTTTTCCCCCTCCATCCTTTTAGGGGCCCTGTACAAAACTCCTGAGATCCTAAGACAGTAGGACTTTGCATTTAGACACAGACAAAGACAGGGCAATGATTTTCAAGCTTCTATTTTATCCTCAGGACTTTTCTTTATTTCCCAAATGAAACTTTATGTGGAGCTCTGCATGTAAAAGTGATAAAGATGATATTGCTGCTATAAAAACGACTAGGGGTTGGGTGGGCAGTGTCACACCTGGTTGAGTACACACATTACAGTGTGCAAGAAACTGGGTTTGAGCCCCCCACACCATCCCCACCTGCAGGGGAGACACTTTACAAGTGGTGAAGCAGTGCTGCAAGTGGCTTTCTCTCTCTCTCTTGCTCACTCCTTTTCTATCTCCCATTTTCCCCTCAATTTCTCTGTCTCTATCCAAAACAAATAAAAAATAATAAATAAATGTTTTAAAGGACTAGGAACTGGGGCCAGGCTGTGGCGCAGCTGGTTAAGTGCACACATTACAGTGCACAAGGACCTGGTTTAAACCTCCAGTCCACACATTACAGTGCACAAAAACCTAGGTTCAAACCTCCACTTCTCACCTGCAGGGAGGAAGCTTCACTAGTGGTGAACCAAGGCTGTAGATGTCTGTCTCTTTCCCTCTCTATCTCCCCTCTCCACTCAATTTCTCTCTGTCTCTGTCTAGTAATAAATAAATAAAAATATTTTTTTTAAAAAAAGACTAGGAACCCGGGTAAGAACCATCTTATTCTCTTCCCTGCAAACTCCCACTTCCCCTCCCACACTTGCTGTCTGTCACAAACATTTCTGAAGTCCCCTTTCTGAAGTCAGGATCCTGGGAAGACATAGTATATAGAAACCAAGGGACTGAGAACTAGGTATCAGGTTTTGCTTCTGCTCTTGGATCCAGTCCTCTCATCACTGGTCATTCTAAATGTCTTTTAAAAATTTTTTTCTATATTTATTTATATTTATTTTTCCATTTTGTTGCTCTTTTTATTGTTGTTGTAGTTATTATTGATTGTTGATGCCGTTGTTGTTGGATAGGACAGAGAGAAATGGAGAGAGATGGGGAAGACAGAGGGGCAGAGAAAGAGAGACACCTGCAGACCTGCTTCACAGCCTGTGAAGCGACTTCCCTGCAGTTGGGGAGCTGGGGGCTGGAACCGGGATCCTTATGCTGGTCCTTGTGCTTTGCGCCACGTGCACTTAACCTGCTGCGCTACCACCCAACTCCCTCTAAATGTCTTCTATGAACAGAGACAGTTGAATGATCTCTTTTCACCTCTGATCTCTGAGTGTAGAAATCCTCCTGGTTAAGAGCCTGGCTCTGAAGATGGACTATGAACTGGGGATGTTCCTTAAGTTCTTTGGAGACTAGTTTCTGTAAGGGATAGTGATAGTCCCTGTCTCCCAGGATGATTTTAAGACATAACATGGTTGTCATCTGTGTAGAGTGCTTACCCAGTGCTGGGCACAAAATAAGCACGCAAATGTTAGCTCTTAGAATGATAGTTATCTTTCAAGTTACTTCTGTCTTTTTAAAGAAATAGACATTTTCATAAGTGGTGAAGTGTGTGCTAGACAGTTACCCTGCATAATCTGCTTGGCCCCTCGGCACTTCTATTTCCTCTGTTGGGAATTCAGGAAATCACCTCTCACAGGACCGTGGTAAGGTTTCAGTGAGAGAGATACTGAGCTCTCACCATGTGCTGGATGTGCCTTCAGAGCTCCACCTAATTATTACTGTTGTTCCTCAAAGTGGATTAACAAGTACACATCACTGTTGTTTGGTTTTCCAAGGTTACTTGTGCCCCATATTCCTCACCTAGGAGGAGGCAGAGTTTGAGATTGGATCCAGAGGTGCACAGTTTGAGAGCCTGTGAGACCTTATGTGACAAACGAGGTATAAACACCTCTCATTCTCACCTACCCCTGTTCTCCTTCTTTCAGTTGTGGCTATAGCAGAAGCAGTTGGGCTTAACATGGAGTCAGCTAGGAGGGCCCATGGTGACTTCTTGGTAGAAACTCAAGCACTGTAAGGGGGAGCTTTATGGGAAGCTGTAAGGTAGCCTCTCCAGATGGCTTGGCAGAGCCCTGGTACCAGGTACATCCAACCTGCTTTCCAAAGAGCTTGCTGGGCCAGGAGAAGGCCTTTTGCAGTGAGATCCAATTTCCAGACCCGGTGACCTTAGGGCCTCCTGACAGCTGCCAGAAAGCTACCACATGCCTGGGGAGTGTCTGCGATCCTTAGGCAGCTGGGCTGCCTCTTCTCTGGGTCCTTGGAGCCTATTTTTACACAACCCTAAGGGAACACACATATTACAGACCAAGAAAGAATGAAGCAATGTGCATGGCCCACGTAGAATTTAAACAAAGTAGAGAAAGCAGGGCCACAGTCAGGTAGCATCCGTTACCTCTCAAAGTTGGCACAGCCATGACTATTGCTTATGTTTTGTCCAGCATTCTCCTTCAGAGATGGCGGCAACTTCCATATCTGTCTCTGGCTCTTTGTTCATGTCTCTCTTTAAAACAGTAATCGGTGGGGCTGGGCAGTGGTACACCTGGTAGAGCACACATGTAACTCTGTGCAAGGAACCAGACTCAAGCCTCCGGTTCCCACCTATAGGAGGAAAGCTTGAAGCACTGCTGAATGAATGGTGAAGCAGTGCTGCAGATGTCTCTCTCTTTCTCTCTTTATCCCCACCTTCCCTCTCTTTATCAAATAAATAAATATTAAGGGGGGGGACAGGAATTAGCTTTCAATTTCCCTCTCCATACTCTTGAGCATATAGTAGACCAAGTTACTATATCTGACTACTTGACCACTCAAAATCTACAACACAGTCATGTTGGAAAATGAGGTGACTTGAGGAGGGTGTGTTTCTTGCATTTGTACTAAGGTATGTTGTCCAGTCCCTTCTGTGCATTGTGACCTTTATCAGTTAGGTCAGTTGATACTGTAAGTTGTAAAACAATTATCTGCCTGTCTTGTGTCACCAGGTATTATGTACCTGCCTTTCTCATAAGAGAAAGAATGGTTTATTCTTGAATTGTCTTCTTGGAGAAGTGTCATGTCTTAGAAATTTCTGAGTATCCTAAGTACCTATCACTTAGATAACTAGTGTTTGGTAGGCAGTTAGTAAATGATAAGTTGATGAATAGACAAGCTGGCCTGGATTGGTCCATGTGGCTAGAGGATTGTATAAAACCTGATATATTTAAGGGACTGGGTGTTGGCGCACCTGGTTGAGCACACACATTCAGTGTGCAAGGACCTGGGTTCGAGCCCCCAGTCCCCCCTGCAGTGATAGTACTGTAGGTCTCTCACTCTCTTTCTCTCCCTCTCTCCTCCTCTCTCTCTCTCTTTCCATCTCTACCTCCCTCTTCTAAACTTCTCTCTGTCTCTATCCAAAATAAATTAATTAATTAAATTTAAAAAACAAGTCATATTCCCATATCATCATCTATAACTGAGCAGCTATTACATGACGAGATTTTGCAAATCTTATTAAGAATTTTGAGATGGGAAGATTATCCTGTGTTAGCTGAGTGGGCCCAGTGTTGTGAACTCTAAGAGGGAAGAAGGAAAGTAAGAGCAGTGACCTAGTTGAGCAAGTTTAGACAATGAGAAAGAGAGAAATTAAAAGATACTATTTGCCTAAGTTTGAAGATGATAGAAGGAATGGCTAAGAGTCCAAACAAAGCAAACATCTTCTGGAAGCTGAAAAATGACAGAGAGCTTCGCCCTGAACCTCCCAAGTGGATGCAGTTTATAACATCTTGATTTCATCCCAGTGAGAGTGATTTGAGCATAAACTTTAAGCCCCAAATTTTTGCAGTATGAAACGTACATGCTCTGGGATTCAAGCAAAATAGTTCTTGCTATTATAGACAGTGCTTAAAAAATCATCTGTATTAATTCAGAGATCTAATTGACTTTATTAGAAAATTCAATGAATTGGGCTGCCTCTCAACTGCCAAAGGAAAAGGTGCTCAAAGAATTTGTACAAACAGGAGGGAGGAGGCAAAATTATTAGAGAAGAAAGATTGTTTCAGACCATGCTATCTTCCTTTCAGAGAAGACAGTAAAATCTTATCATTGAGATTACTTAAAAACTGCATTACATAAAAACTGCATTACATAAAAACTGCAGCAAAGGTGGGCGCGAGGAATAACATCACTGCAAGACTGGCCAGCTCTTCATGGGGCGCAAGCGCTTCCACACTACGATCATCATCTCTGGCATTATGCTATTCCACTGCAGAATACTGTGCCCCATTATGGTTCCGTAGCCCCCATATCCACTTGGTCGATTCCAAATTATATTCCTCCATGAGGATAATTTCTGGAACCATCCGTTCCACCCCGGTTCCATGGCTGCCAGTTCTTAGCAACATCGCCCCACCAGATATTTGTTGGGATGCGGCATCATCTAAGTTCATTTCCCACGTCTACACTCGACCGGACCTGTCAATATAGGTGGATATCTTCACCCACCCTGTCCAACGCTTGACGTCTCGTCATCCAATCTGGTCCCCTATGCCTACACTGATCTTCTCTGTCCCAGACTCTTGGAAACAGAGTTGGCAGTCAGCTGAGGTAAAGAACAAACACCTCATCACAGACCCCTGCAAGCATCAACCCGGCTTTGACCTAGCACGTTATGATTGGGCCCTCCTCAGTCGCTATCGAACAGGCCATGGCCGGTGTGCCACTATGATCCACCGCTGGGGAGCCAGAGACGACCCAAACTGCCCCTGCGGCTACAGACAGACCAAGACCCACATAGTCAACGACTACCACCTCTCCAGATTCAAAGGAGGTCTCGAAACTTTACATCAGGCTCAACCTGACGCTGTTGACTGGCTACGGAAGAAGGGCAAATGCTAGAAGAAGAAGAAGAAGGAGAAGAAGGAGAAGAAGGAGAAGGAGAAGGAGAAGGAGAAGGAGAAGGAGAAGGAGAAGGAGAAGGAGAAGGAGAAGAAGAAGAAGAAGAAGAAGAAGAAGAAGAAGGACTTAGTGAGAGCTGACCTGGTAATTCCAGATTGATTGGTTTAAAATTCCATTTGGAGAGAGGCTGAGACTGCAACTAGGCTTGGCATAAAGGTCTCCGTTTGGAGGCTGTTGTTTGTTTTCTAACCACAGTGAATTATTTGGGTAGATATAATAGTAGAGACTCATTTTGCTTCTCTGAGATTTGTGGGTTTCTGAGTAGACTGGATACAGTCTCCACTGGTAGCCTCTTCAGAATGAAGTTTCCCACTGTTATATCTACAAAGCAGGTCATCGTTGGCAGAGGAGAGAGGACTACATTAGTTTCCAGTACCATATACCCAAATGGCGGGGCCCACAGTCTTAACTGGACTCGTCAAAGGCGTGGCAAGCACCATTTTATCTAGCAGTTAGAAATGAGTGGGAGGCATTCCTGACTTCCTTGATGTGAATGTAAACTCACGTGTAGACCCCTAACTAAGCTGTGCTTGTCTTGCAATTAATGTAAAATTTACACAAATTTTGTGAGATTTATCATATTTACATACAGTTTAATAGCACCCAAGCTTAGTGGTGTGTAGAGCATGTTTCTCATCTCATTTAATTCAGTAAAAATTTCCATATTCCCAGCACCCGCCATCATGCTAGGTGGGTTGGGAGAGCTCAACTAATGTTTCTCAGATGAGTGAACTACACAGTTAATAGTCCGACCAACCAGCTTCCAAGAGCTTCCAAGAGTGGGGATGATGTTAACACATCTAATTTCAACATGTCAGACACATGTGTATTTTTAAATGCTATGAAGAAGCTCAAGTCATCTCAAGCGCAGATACTCTTTTATATCCAATCTCTTCTCTCAGTTTTATATTTTTCCTTAATTATGAAGTATATAGAAATGACACTCGGATAATCTATTGTGTTCCTTAATATAGGAATTAGAGTTTGGCTTGGCAAGGCCTCCTACAGCAATGCTAGTCCTGGTTGAGCAGCAGGAGAATCACCTGGAGGGCTATGAAAACAAAGTGCTGGGCTCCACCCCCAGTTTCTGGTTCTGAGAAGGAGCTGGAAATTTTGCATTTTTAACTAGCCACTGGGTGTTGCTGGTGATGCTGGTCTGGGGACCTTGTTTTGCCAATCAAGTTCTTATCTTAGATCTAAGTTTTAAAAAGCTTCTTTAGGGCTATGCGTGTGCAGACATGCATTCAAACACATATTGCTCTGCAGAGTTGTTCAGTTTTTTTCAGTTAACAGTAGTTATAAATGGCTTACATAAAAGGTTTTTAAAATTATTTATTTTTATTTACTATTTATTAGACAGAGATAGAGAGAAATCGAGAGGGAAAGGGAGAGAAGCAGAGAGAGACAACACTGTTTCACTGCTTATGAAGCTTTTCCCTTGTAGATGGGGGCCAAGAACTTGAACCTGGATCCTTATGCATTATATTATGTGCATTCAACCAGGTGCAAAGCCACCTGGCTCCTACATAAAATATGTAACAACACTGTATGCTATTTATTTTTAGATATAACAGGCATGTAATTTTATATTAGTTCAAATATATAAATATAATGATTAAATATTTATGTGATTTGAGAAATGATCACCATAGTAAGTCTCTTTTTAAAAATCTTTTTAATTTTTTATTATCTTTATTTATTTATTGGATGGAGATGGAGAAATTGAGAGGGGAGAGGAAGATAGAGAGACAGAGAGACACCTGCAGCCCTGCTTCACCACTCACAAAGCTTTCTCCCTGCTGGTGGGGAGCCAGGGCTTGAACTTGGGTCCTTGTGCACTGTAACATGTGCTCTCAACCAGGTGAGCCACAATCCGCCCCCCCCCCATAGTAAGTCTTTAAATATTTTGAGTGGCCCAGTCAATTTGCTTTTGAAGGGAAGTATTTGGATACCTTAGGTATCGGATGACTGAGAAACAGTTAAGTTGACAGATCTGAATTGTGCATGTGGCCCGAGCCTTGGACTTTGCAAGTGCCTTCTCTCCCCCAGACAGTTCACAACCTCTGTGACCCTTGGTTTTCTTAGAAAGACTCATGGTGGTAATCCTTTAGCACATCATACTTAAATGCTTGTATCCTACTTGATAGTAACTGCTTTGAGATGGGGGTCCATGTGTCCACCTGCCCATTCTGCCTGAGTGTGTGAGCAAGTGAGTTCCATCACATCTACTTTGAGACTGAGCTGTTCGGAATGGCAGCACGGTGGCAAAAAACGATGAAGAACTTAGTGTGAGGATGGAGCAGGGTGCTGGGGGGAGGTAGTTACAGAACTTCTGGAGTTGAAAGAGAAATTAGATGGTGATTTATAACCATGCTGATTGTGGTTTATATCAAAGCCATCTGGGCCTCGTGCTTGGGTCCACCTTCCTGCATATATTGTTATAGAGTTATATTTCAACCTTGCATCAGAGGCTGGTGCATGTGTGCACGCGTGTGTTTGTGTGTGTGTGTGTGTGTGTGTGTGTGTATGCGCACACAATTTTCTTTTTTCATGAGACAAACTTTAGCAAGGAATTCCTGTTTGCTCGTTGTTCAGGTATGGCTAGTCTGTGACTTCTACATGTGAAGAACTGGCCAATAAGTAAACAGTGAAGAACAATCACCAACAAACCAAGTTTGAGTCTCAAACAACCTTTTAAAACAAAACAAAAACTGAAAGGAACCCAACAATGATTACAAAAATTTTCTTCCAAATCTTTAAAAAAATTTATTTATAAAATGGAGACACTGACAAAACTATAGGATAAGAGAGGAACAACTCCACACAATTCCCACCACCAGAATTCTGTATCCCCTCCCCTCCCCTGATAGCTTTCCTATTATATATATATATATATTTTTTTTTCCTCCAGGATTATTGCTAGGGCTCGGTGCCTGCACTGAATCTGCTGCTCCTGGAGGCTGTTTTTTCCCTTTTGTTGCCCTTGTTGTTTATCATTGTTCTTATTGTTCTTATTGTTGTTGTTGTTGGATAGGGCAGAGAGAAATCGAGAGAGGAGGGGAAGACAGAGAGGGGGAGAGAAAGATAGGCACCTGCAGACCTGCTTCACCATCTGTGAAGTGACACCCCTTCAGGTGGGGAGCCAGCGGCTCAAACCGGGATCCTTACGCCAGTCTTTGCACTTTGTGCCATGTGCGCTTAACCTGCTGTGCTACCCCCAGGCCCCATAGCTTTCCTATTCTTTTACCCTCTGAGTATGGACCCAGGGTCATTATGGGGTGCAGAAGGTGGAAGGTCTGGCTTCTGTAATTGCTTCCCCGCTGAACATGGGCATTGGCAGGTTGATCCATATTCCCAGCCTCTCTCTCTCTTTCCCTAGTGGGGCAGAGCTCTGGGGAAGCAGTTCACACTTCACACCTAAAAACTAAGTACTAACTGCCCCCTGTAGGTAGATACGGGCTATATCCATGATACTCCTTGCAGTCTCTGTTACCTCCCACCCAGTCCTTATGATCATTTTCACCTGCTTCCTATATACAGGTGAAGTTTTTGATCCCAAATTGTCATGTTATAAATATCAGGAACACTCAGTACAAGTATTTGATGGTTTGAAAGATCCTTTTTTAGAGAGCAGTTTAACTTCAATCTAATGTTTGTTAATGTTTATATTGATTAATTTCTACTCTAGAAAATAACACAAGTATTTTATTTTACTTACTTTCTTAACACTCCCAATAAGAAGTGTTTTACATAAAACATGTCTCATACAGTGTTTTACTTCTGTAGTAATGTTCTTTACTTTTTATCTTTATGTCTTAATCTAAAGATTGGTTTGAGCTTGGGTCAACTAAAGGCCAGGAAAGTGACCAAACAGGGTAGTCATTTTTCTCAGCTTCAGGAGTTATGAAGGTCTTGCTGTTTACATGTTAATACCATGTGTATGTATAAATGTCACAACTTACAAAACCCTTTCTAATTCTTCTATTTGATAATTGATTTTAGAAGGCACTGAAAAACTCTGTGTCTTCGCTTCTCCGTCTAGAAGGTGATGACAGTGTCTACATTACCTAATGGTGAAGTTAGCTGAAATAATAATGCACAGAAAAGAATTTATACTAGTTCTTTGTGCTTTCTAAGAATACAAATAGTAGTTTCTTGGGAGACCCCTAAGGTTCATAAGAGAGGTTAATTATTCCCATTTTTACTGAAAGGAAAGATGAGATTTGGGATAATTAAAGACCTTGCACAAATATAGACAAAAGCCCTGAGAAATCCAAGGTTTCCCAGACTTTACCATTAGTCCTATAAAATTGTTAATTTCCCACTCCCTCACTAAAATGTCCTTTGGGAATGACTCCAGTCACAATATAAGTAATGATACTTTGACCCGAGTGGGACTTCCCTGTGCAGTAGGCTTGATAGGCAAGAAAGATTCCCACTTTGGTGTATGGCTATAGTCCTACTGGATAAG